>NC_056745.1:1342854756-1342923705 GCF_019279795.1 Protopterus annectens
TTGACACCAGGTATCTGTCTGTGTAAGACCCTTCTGGAGGATATCTGTGTCATCTGGAGAGTCGATTATGGCCCCCAGTTTGCAGTCATCTGCAAACTTGGTCAGCCATAGTCCTCCCGTGCTTGCCTGTACCTCAGAGAAGTATATACCAAACAGGAGGGGTCCCAGGACCGAGCTCTGTGGGACGTCACTTGTGACTGGTTTAGAGTTGGACATGGCACCCGCAACTCTGACCATGTGTGTTCTATCCATGAGCCAGTTATCCACCCATCTTGTGACATAAGGGTTAATGTGCAAGCTAGTAAGCTTGTCTATGATGCCGGAGTGCAGAATGGTGTCGAAGGCCTTAGCGAGGTCCAGGTAGGCTGTGTGGACTACCTTCCCTTCATCTATGGCCTTGGTAACTTTTTCAAAGAAGCCAACTAGGTTTAGGAGGCAGGATCTGCCTTTAACAAAGCCGAATTGGGTAGTGTCCAGTGTCTGGAGGTTCCCAATGTCTCTGTTTATGAGTTCCATGATAATTTGCTCCATAGCTTTGCAGATCAGGCTGGTCAGGCTTATAGGGAGATAGTTCCCAGGTTCTGTTGTGGCACCACCTTTGTGGAGGGGAATGACTGATGCTGTAAGCCATTCTTCGGGTACATAGCCTGTGGTAAGGCTGAGTCTGAACAGTGAGCTTAGGTGAGGGTTTAGTTCCTTTTGGAGCTCATGTAAGAAGCAGCCTGGGACACCATCCGGTCCCATTGATGCTGTGTTCTTAGCTTTGGAGAGGGCTGTTTTTACCTGCATGTCTGTGATGTCTGGGGCTCTGCATTCTTCTGGGATGGACACGGGGCCTTTTGGTGGTGGGGGGGTGAAGTTTGCACTGAACTTGTCCACCAGGATGTTGGCCGTGTCAGTTGGTTCAGTGTATTTATTGCCATTTTGCACTAGCTCAGAGCATATCTGAGAGTTGCCACCTAAATTTTTGATATAGCTAAAGAAGGCTTTGTGGTTATCTTTAGAGTCCTTGGCAATTTCTCTTTCAAAACTGGCCTTGGATGATTTTATGAGTGATCGTAGTTTCTTGCTAATATTGATCAGTGATGCCTTTCCTTTTTGGGATTTTGCTCTATCATGTAGTAGTTTCCTCCTTCTGTTGTATAGCTTATTTATGGCTGGGGACTACCAGACTGGTTTCCTCTTTTTGGAGGAGTGAGTCTTGGTTTTACTTGGGATGGCTCAATCCATGCATCCCTGTAGATGCTCATAGAATGCACTTGTAAAGGATTCTGCAGATTGGATAGCATTATCCTTTAGCAAGGGGGCTTTGAAACTTTCCACTTTGGTCTTGAGAAGCGTGAAGTTTGCTTTTGAAAAGTTTTTCACAGTGGTTTCCTTGACTGGGGGTGGGGTCAGGATGTGGACGTCCAGTGTGATTAGTTTATGATCTGATCTTACTTCTGGTGTGGAACACTGATCCCCCGTGTTGGTGATGATCAGGTCCAGTATGTTATCACCTCTACTGGGCATGGTGACCAGCTGTTCCAGGCTGTTTGAGTTTATAAACTCTAGGAAGTGTTGGGCAAAGGAGTTTGTACTTGAGTAATTCTCCCAGTCAATGTTTGGGTAGTTGAAATCTCCTAATATCATGGTGTTTGGTAGGACCTTTATATTTTCCAGTGTTCTCAGGAATGCTGAGTGAGGGTCCTGAGACAAGGTAAGTGATCTGTAGCAGGCTACAATCTGAAAAGCAGCTTTGCTCACTGTTAGTTGCACATGGATGGTCTCTGAGGCCTCGTGCTGTGCTACTAACCTGGAGGTGTGGGTATCCTTTATGAAAATGGATAGACCCCCTCCTTTTGTATTTTGGTTCGGGTTTTGGGGCCGAACATTATGGTATGAGTTGTAGCCTGGTAGTGCTGGGGTGCTCTCTGGAGCTTTGAACCAGGTTTCTGTTACTGCACAGATATTGAGTTGCTCCATGCTAAGGAGTGCCTCTAGTGTGTGCATTTTGAGGTTTAGACTTCTGGCATTGAGTAGCATTACCCTCAGTTTTTGTTTTTCTGTGTTGTTTATGGAGGCAGGTTTGTCTTTTGAGCCTTGCCTAAAAAAGGCACTATGGGGGTGGCAAGAGCCTTGGCCAGTATTCGAAAGCCTAAGGGTGACAGGTGCAAGCCATCTCAGGTGAAGCAGTGTGGCTTGTCGAGCATGTCGTCCCAGGCTGACAGACACTAGATCCTCTTTGAATGACACCAATAGCTTAGCCAATTGTTAAAACTGATAATTTTTTCCTCGTACTGCGGCATCATTCTTGGTGAGGGCAAGATGCTACTCAGGGTCAGGGTCATATCGGCATGGGCTACATGATCAGAGAGCTCCTCTATGTCTCTTTTCATGTAGTCCAGGGAGGTATGTCTCAGGTCATTCACACCAACATGTACAATGACAAGAGTCATATCTGTACCTGTTTTGGAGTGACCTGAGTGCCTGTGTTATGTGATGGATCCTGGCACCTGACAGGCAGCTCACAGTAACCTTCTCCTTGTTCAGTCTAGTGAGTGGGATGTCAGTGTGCCTGACACTAGAGTCACCTATTACTAGTGTATTGGGTGTGTTGCGTCATGACATTGTAAGAAGGGGTGTACTTGATAGGGCTGTATATGGGCTGTGGTTGCTTGGCACACTGACTTTGTGAAGTATGTGATACATGGTTTTTGTGTGAGAGTGGAGGTTACTTGGATGTCTGCTTTGCAGGTCTCTGCTGCTTGGGCAGATTTTTATTTAGAGCCTCCGAGTATGTTTTTGAGTATTTATGTATGTTGTTTGCTGGTGCATGTATGACTGTTTTATGTGAGACTGAAAGTGTGGTGCAAGTGTTTCCCTTCTCCTCCTGACTGGCTGTTCCAGCCTTGGGTTGAGAGAGCTTGGCCTCCAATTTGGCTGTATAGTTGCATCTCTCACACACATTTGTGTTTGTTGGAAGGAGGCAAGGGTTGTCTGTGTACATGAGGCAATTGTAACATTGCCTCAAGATTCCTAGATTCACCAGATGGACTGGAGAGTATACCTGAAACTGCCCTTTGGATACGCCTGCATGAATAAAACTGAGCTGTTCACTGATTTCCTGGTAGGGACGGAATAGGGAGCCTTGAACTATTGTTTAGTAAAGGTGGAGGTGTGTTAGCGGTTATTAGTGCTTACTGAGAGCTTGGAGCAAGTGCTTGGCTGTAAAAGAGAAGTTAGAGTGCTTAGTTTGAGAGTTAGACTAGTTCTAGAAAAACTAAAGAGCAGATTTCATGGAGCCTGGAATAGTTTAACCCTAGCTAACTGGCGCTGCGTGGTGGACAAAACTGCAAAAAAACTGCCTAAATGCGGGTTTTTAAGGCAGGGAGATGAAAGAGTTAGGAATTAGCCCAAAACCAATAAACAACAAGTTGCTGGGCTGTGACCACTCCTCCAAGGACAGATAAGTTGCTCAAAGCTCCCCACTCTCACTGGTGACCAGATAAACTTCCTCCTATCCAAGTAAGGATATGGGCAACACAGGAACTTATACCACAGTGCTGATTTCAGCAAAAACCTGAAAACTGGACTAGACACACACACACACACACACACACACACACACACACACACACACACACACACACACACACACACACACACACACACACACTAAGTCCAAGATGGACATTTTTCAGGCTATTACCTTTTCTCTGAGGTATGGCCATCTCAGAGTTGTATATATATATATATATATATATATATATATATATATATATATATATATATATATATATATATATATATATATATATGTTTTGTGGGTTTTGAGTGCTTGTCCCCTATTGGGAGGATACAGGAGCCCCCCTGTTCAAAAAATAAGCTTAAAGGAGAAGCGTGATCTTTGAAATTCACTGTTCTTGTGTTATTTTTTTTTGGCTTGTTAGTACTTGGCATTAAGTGCCTATACTTCAGTAGGGAGCCACATTACTGGCTTCTAAATAATGTGTGAGTATGTTGGTATAAAGAACACATAGCACTGGGTTATAATCAACATCTACCACACCCAGATAAGCTTTACAATGATAAGCTTTACGCTGAACAACTGCATAACAAAGTTATGATTATTCAACACTTCACCCACCTTGATCTCACCCTATTACCTTCCAGTGTTATTATACCCACAGGAAATGAAACTCAGCCAGATCATTTATTACATGCACATACACATAATACACACACACACACACACACACACACACACACACACACACACACACACACACACATACACAGAAACACACACACACACACACACACACACACACACACACACACACACACACACACACACACACACACACACACACACACACACACACACACACACACACACACACACACACACACACACACACACACACACACACACACACACACACACACACACACACACACACACACACACACACACACACACACACACACACACACACACACACACACACACACACACACACACACACACAGAAACACACACACACACACACACACACACACACACACACACACACACACACACACACACACACACACACACACACAGAAACACACACACACACACACACACACACACACACACACACACAGAAACACACACACACAGAAACACACACACACACACAACACACACACACACACACACACACACACACACACACACACACACACACACACACAGAAACACACACACACACACACACACAGAAACACACACACACACACACACACACACACACACAGAAACACACACACACACACACACACACACACACACACACACACACACACACACACACACACACACACACACACACACACACACACACACAGAAACACACACACACACACACACACACACACACACACACACACACACACACACACACACACACACACACACACACACACAAAATTATCCCAGGTGGAGTAAATGGTGGCTTTCTAGTACTAATGTCCTTCATCTAGTATCCAAAGCTTCACAATTACTGTTCACTTTTAAGATAAACCAAGTGCAATGTACTTGTATGGTGGTTTACAATAAAAAGTCACTCTTCATAAGGAAGTTACAAACAGTTAGTAAGTTACTACGGCCAAAATAGCCCTTATGAGCCACTCTACAGAAGTAGAGGAATAAGGCCCTGACTATGGCTCCCCAGCCAGGGAAAAATTAGTAGCTTGGGCAATTGACAGAGTAACAGGGAGGAATCGTCATTTCTATCACTGGGCATCTGTATGATGATTCCTGGTGAAGGCTGAGGACATCACAACTGAGAGGTGAAGAATGGTCTAAAGGGGAATAGGATGGGCACAATGCCTGACCCACTGCATAGGTGGGATAATATCCACATATCCCCACTGCATGTCCCCAGTCAGACATTACTACTGAGATTGAGAGGGACAGGGGAGTAACAGGATAGGTCATAAATAAACCTGGATGTAAATGGGTAGACCCCCAGGATTCCCTTAAGATTAATGTCAACCCAGCTCTATATCAGAGAAAGTCCAGGAGAGTTAGGAGTCGGCTGGCAGAGCTGGCAATGGACATGGAACACACTGGGTTTAGGGTCATAGGATGATGTAAAGTGCAGGAAAAAAGGTCCCATTCAAAAAAAAAAAAAAAAAAAATACAACAATGTCCTTATATGCTATGTAATAAACCAGCAACCACAAACTATTGAAACCTGTGATTGAAGTACATTAAATTAAACAATGCACTTTGTAAGACTTTAGATTATAATAAATATGTGCACAGACAAAAAGAAAACAAAAGATTGAAAGAGAGGTGTAACTTAGAAAGACACACTTTGTAGGTAATTTTGTTGCAATACTAACTGCTAATTAAAATATTTACTATATTCCATCTGGCATTAACAGTGAAAGCATTTAGCAATTTTGGGAAATACATAAACAATGAATCCCAGGCAGGATCTCTCAGCCTGAAAATCCTCCCCGTGTATTTCAAAAGGCAAAGGCAAACTCCTGCTACTCAACACTTGGTCTTGCCACTATTTTATAAAACATTTATTGTTTTCTTTTTCCTGAAAAATAGACTTTTATTTTATTTTGGTTTTTATTTCATATTTAGCTGTATCTATACTTAAAGTCACCAACAGTATTCATACAGTTTGTCATACTCTGCCTTTTTGCAATGCATCTCTGCTCAGTTTCAAGTCCCATAACAGGTGGTTCTATTAATACACTGTTTTCTGTTCTTCCAATTCACTTTGAATTTACTTCTACTTGAAATTAGAAGGTGGACAGTTACCACATGGAGCCACGCTCGTATGGATGACCCCCATTCTGGCTATAAAGGAAACAATTTAAGCAATTAGAAGTGACCTTGAAAGTGCGAAAAAAATAAACTACTATCAATTTACAAACTAAAAGATGTCAAAATAAAAGTAATCTGTGCCCCCATATATATAGCTGAATCTGCATCAGTGGGCAACCTTGATATATGGAAATTGAGAAATGCTTCATTAAATGTAACTACACCAGAAGAAGCTTCACATCCACAGGTAGTAATTTATCAGCATTAAAACAACCTGAACATAGATATAAGACGTTTTAATAATCATAGCCCAACAGTCTACATTATTTCTAAAATTAAATTTACGCTGTTAAGATTTTGAATTGTTCATGCATTAGGGACTTTACTGTGTTTTGTTTATTTCTGCATGCCATTCATTATCGATAAGAACCATCAGTTGAGCTACACTCTGACATTGTTTGGAATCCTGTATGACAATGTTTATTATAAAATGTCTGAAAACGAAATGGCAGAAACTTTATGTTGTTCTTGCTCTCGTGCAAAAGAAGAAACGTAACCGTTTTAGTTTCTTTTACATCATGCCTATAGGATGGCCAGCAAAACAGAGCCACCTTTTCCTATTACTAGAAGAGATGTTAGCATATTAAAGACAACATTTAGCATACTAAAGACAACCACAAAGCATTCTATAGCTATGTCAAGAATCTCAATGGCAACACTCAGATCTGCTCTGAGTTACAGCACAATGGCACTAAATATAAAGAACCAACTGATATTGCCAACATCCTGGCAGATAGGTTCAGTGCTAACTTTACCCCCCTCTCACCCCCTAAAGGGCCCATCTCTATAACGGAAGAATGCAAAGTTCCTGTAATCACAGCTGCACAAGTAAAAACCACACTCTCCAAAGCCAAGAACACAGCATCCATGGGACCTGACAACATCCCAGGCTGTGTTCTACATGAACTACAGAACGAACTGACACCCCACCTAAGTACCATGTTCAATCATAGCCTCACCCCAGGATTTGTGTCCACTGAATGGCACACAGTGACGGTTATACGACTCCACAAAGGGGGATCCACCATGGACCCCAGAAACTAGCGCCCCATTAGTCTGATGAGCCTGGTCTGAAAGGCCACTGAACGTATCATCATGGAACTTATAAACAAAGACAATGGTAATCTCCAAACTCTGGAACCAACCCAGTTCAGGTTTGTAAAAGGCAGATCATGTCTCTTAAACCTGATAGACTTCTCTGAAGCAGTCACCAAAGCCGTAGATGAGGGTAAGGTGGTTCACACAGCCTATCTAGATCTTGCCAAGGCTATTGACACCATCCCCCACTCTGGAATTATAGATAAACTCACTAAACTAGGTATACATCCCTATGTCACAAGATGGGTTGCCAACTGGCTCACTGACAGAACCCACACTGTGAAAGTAGCAGACTCCAAATCTGACTTCAGACCAGTGACAAGTGGAGTACCACAGGGTTCAGTCCTGGGTCCTCTACTGTTTGGTATCTACTTTTCTGAAGTACAGGCTAACACAGAAGGTCTTTGGCTAATGAAGTTCACAGATGACTGAAAACTAGGAGTCATAATCGATACTTTTAACAATGTGGACATCCTACAAAAGGGCCTCACTGAGACAGATGCCTGGTGTCAAAGCCATGGCCTCAAGCTCAGTGCCAAAAAGTGCATTGTCATCCCTTTTGCTAAAAACTCAGTACCCATGAACTACCACATAGGTGGTAGTCTACTTAACACCGAAAGTGTGATAAGAGACCTTGGGACACAGGTGGACAGTAGTCTCTCCTTTGATAATCACATCACCACAGTAGTCAGGAAATCCTTCTACGTGGCACACCTCATCACAAAAGGTTTCTCATCCAGGAAAAAAGAGGTAATTGTTCCCCTCCACTCATCACTCATTAGACCCATTATAGAGTACGACTCCCCTTTTGGTATGTACCTCACAAGACATCTACAACAACTGGAAAGGCTGAAGAAATATGTCACAAAGAGGATTACCAGCCTCAAACATGTGCTCTACATAGACCATCTCAAAAAACTCCAGCTTTACTCCATTGCATATCGCCTACTCAGAGGCGATCTCTGCCTAACATACAAAGCTATGTCATACCCAGAGCTGTTGGACATGCTCAACATAAAGAAATCCCAATCCCTCCGAGCTACATGCTCTAGGGACCTAAACCTTGTCACTACAATAAACAGAACATGCTGGAGGGATAGATTCCTGTCCCAGAGACTTCCCATACTCTGGAACAAACTACCTATCCATATCAAACAAAACTCCTCATTAGCACTCTTCAAGAAAAATCTTGATGATTGGATGGGAAATAGGAAATTCACCCCCGGGATCACTTCTGTGGCTCTGCTCGACAGGGAAGCAGGAAAATAATTTTCTTGGGTGGCGAAAGTCAGGGTACCTTTTTGGCTAGGCTTTCTTGATTTCTAGATTCTTGACATAGCTATAGAATGCTTTGTGGTTGTCTTTAGAGTCAGTGGCAATTTTGCTTTCATAACTAGCTTTGGAGGATTTTATGAGGGAATCTCAGCTTCTTACTGGAGTTCTTCCAGTCATGGGATTTTACTTTTTTTGCAACAGTTTCTTTCTTCTGTTGTAGGGTTTGTTTATAGTAAAGGACCACCATATTGGCTTCCTTTTTTTGGAGGCTAGCATCTTGGTTCTATTAGGGATAGCATGATGCATGCACTCGTGTAAGTGCTTATAAAGTGCATTTGTGCAGGATTCAGCAGTCATATCTCTATTGTCCGTCTGCATGGGTGTCATGAAGTTTGCCACTTCTGTCTTAAGAAGTGTGAAGTTAGCTTTGGAGAAGTTTTTTATGGTGGTTTCCCTAATTGGGGGTGGGGGCAGGATGTGGATATCTAGGGTGATTAGCTTGTGGTTGGATCTGACCAACGAGGAATTGATCTCTGGTGTGGAACACCGGTTGCTCATGTTGGTAATGACCATGTCTAGGATATTGCTGCTCCTGGTGGTGGTGTAAATAAGTTGATCCAAGGTGTTGGAGTTTACGAATTCCAGAAAACGTTGAGCAAAAGAGTTGGTACATGAGTAGTCTTCCCAGTTAATGGTGGGGTAGTTGAAATCGCCCATTATTAGGGTGTTGGGTTGTACACTAATGCTTTCCATTGTATCAAGAAATGAGGAGTGAGAATCCTGGGGATGGTGGGGGCTCTGTAGCAAGCTACAATTTGGATTGCAGTCTTGCCCATAGTTAGTTGCACTTGGATAATATCTGATGCATTATGCTGTGCAACTAGCATGGAGGTGTGGATATCCTTAATGAATATGGACACACCTCCACCTTTAGTGCTTCATTCCGGGTTAGGTGGCCGAAAGGTGTGGTATGAATTATAGCCTGGTAACGCAGGGGTGCTTTCTGGAGATTTGAACCAGGTCTCTGTCACTGCACAGATGTCGATGTTCTCCATTTTAAGGAGTGCCTCGAGTGAGTGCATTTAGAGGTTTAGACTTCTAGCATTGAGTAGCATTACCCTCAGGTTTTGCTTGCTTGTACCTGTTACAGTGGTGAATTTGTTATTTGAACCTTGCCTAAAAAAGGCATTAAAGGGGTGGCAAGAGCCTTAGCCAGTATCCGGAATCCCAAGGGCGACAGGTGCAGGCCATCTCTGACAAAGCATCATGGTCTGTTGATCATGTCGTCCCAGTCAGACAAATACTGGATCCCCATAGAATGACACCAGAAGCTTAGCCAATTGTTGAAGTCAATCATTTTGTCTTTGTACTGTGGTATCATTCTGGGTGATGGCAGGATGCTTCTCAGGGCTAGGGTCATACCTGCCTTGGCTACAAGATTGGAGAGCTTCTCCATGTCTCTTTTCATGTAGTCCAGGGAGGTACGTCTCAGGTCATTTACACCAACATGGACAATGACAGTGTCATATTTGTACTTGTCGTGGAATGACCTGAGTGCGTGTGTTATGTGGCGAATATTTGCACCTTCCCCATGTCAGATCATAAACTTGTAATACTTGCCGTCAAAATCTCCACAGTTTCAGAAGCCTTTGACTTTAAGAATTTCTTCTAGGCAAATCTCACACAATTATGTGATGAAATCTCAAAATTAATGTCCTGCATTACCAGCTGAGATGCTGGGATCTACTTTGAAAGGTCAAATTACCATAACCATGACTTTCAAATGATTGAGATGAAAATGCCAACTAATTAAAAGACTGAAAATTCAAAATACTGACATTCATAGCATTGAGCTGTAAGAGGAAGGCATTACTTTTTCTCACCCCACCACTGCAGTATCAAATGAAAATACATGTGTAAAGTTTTGAAAAATAAAACTAGTTGTTTAAATTGTTAAGTTTAGATGCTCTATAGTGCCATGGGAAATTCATTTAAGAAATTGGAGAGCAATAATTGAATTCCATACATCTTCAGCAGCCTTGCTATACATTTATAAATTTCAGTTGTACTATGGTTACACATGTTCTCCAAATCTAAACTATTTGCTCAACACATGGCAACTACTGTGATTTAGCATGCATGAACAGATTTATACTTGTGAGCCCAATGTTTTAACTGGTAAATATATTCTTCAATACATAGTAGTTCCTTATATTTTTGTTATAATGTTGTGGAATACAGAGAGTCTGCAGTCCATGGAGCATTGAATGTACCATCCGCCATGTTGCTATGGTATGCAATACACATCTTTAAAGGGATAGGTGACTATATGAACAGTTTACCTTTACCTGCAACTTTTCTAAATACTGCAACTCGATGTTTTGAACATTCAGTGGTTTAACTAGTCATCATCTTCGTCTCGATCATGTGAATTTCACAATTTTGGTAATTTGAACTTTCAGAGTATATTCCAGATGCTGACGGACGTAGTAGTCAGATTCATAAAGAAGTTATTTACCCACTTAGATAGAATTAGTAGTCCCAAACAGAGTGAAATACAATGAGAAATTCAAAAATACACCATCCTGGTGGTCCACCAACATAAATAAATGTTACAACAAGAAAAAAAGTTCTTACATTATACAGCAGTTGCAAAACCCGTTACAAATTATGTAACTATTACCAGGGAACTGATTAATGCTAGTAGGACTAGTAAAGCAACCTACAAGCTTAGGCTAGCTTCTGAAGCTAAAGGTAACTGTAAGTCCTTTTGTAGCTAGTTAGGAAACTAATGAACAATACCCACCAATGATGAGAACTTATCCTATAGAGGACCACCCACTTGGACCCAAAATATAACAAATACACTAACAAACAAGTATATTTGATTTGAATGATTGTGTAAAGCAGCCATAAGAAAATGTTAAAGTAGTAAGAGATTTAACTTCTACTCCTATTTATTAAGCACGCATATGATTACTTATGAGTTTTAACATGTTATTCACAGTATATTGGTATCCCAAAAGTGCACAAACCAACAGAGAACCTTTCATTATGACCTTTGTCAAAATGTATTGATAGAAAATTAAAGGACATATTAATCCTAGCACGTTTTAGATTGTTTGCACAAAGTAAGGTTTTCAAAACACACCCTTTTTTGACATTAGATGTGAAAGTGATCCCACAAGTGACTGGACTAGAATGGCTTGATAACATCATTGCTGACCCCGACAGCTTTTTGTTTTGATAATGTGTGTTGGTGCATGTTTATATACCTGAATATGTCTTGTGGAACTGCTAGTGTTACGGGAACATTTTTTTATGGTGAGGTGTAAGGTTAGTGTTGCTGTCAGGGTCAGAATTAGGGTTAGCATGTATTACTAAGGTGGTGCAAGGGGCAAAACTATATGATATAACTTTCATTTATACTTATAGGTTCCTAGGTAAGGAGTAGACAGTCTCTGATCTATTTCAAGCCTCGCCAAAAAACATTGTTCAAAATTTCCTTCATGTCTCAAGGAGGGCAAGACACGATAGACCAGGAAAGAATTTGAGGCCGCCCATCCAATTAACTAGGTTTACCTTGAAGGTGGCACAGGTACTACTCTGCTTGACTTGTAAAAAGTTTATTCCAAAGATGATAGACACATTTAGTTAGGAATCTATTCTACCAGTGTATCTTATTTATCTGCTGATGAAGGTTTAGTTACTTTACCAGGTATCTGAGATACTATTAATTCTGTGAAGGAACAGAAGGTCAAATAGACTTGGATATCTTAAGGCTCAAAAGGGTAAGTGCAGATCTTCACCGAGGAGTCTGTAAAAGACTACAGAGAAAGACTCTCCAGTGTCTCCTGATAGCCACGATTTGTGAGGCCACTGATCGTTTTAGTTATGGATCTCAGAGGTTTCTCATCATGTGTGACATGTTTCAATAAATATGTGCTAAAAGGTGTATTATATTCAATAATGGCTCTACGAAGATATGAGTAAAAGAGAATTAGGAATTCTTTGAAACTAATAAAGATGCCTTATCACGTCTCCGCTGTAGTTCAGGAAGCCTTTTATCTTATCCAAAGTTTGGAAATTAGATGGACCAGATAAAAGGCTCCCTGGACTATTGTGGAGACATGATGGCCAAATGATAAGGAAATATCAACAAGAGTGCCTAGATCCCCTACAAGAGTGTGTGATTGGAGAGATGCATGAACTATATTATATGTTTTATTTTTAATTTGATACCATTGTTCCTACACCAGTTGTTAACATGCTCTAACCTGTGTTGGAGCAATTGCAAACCAGTTGATTAATTCACTTATTATTCAAAATGAAATGCGCTGACCCTTTCTTGGAGAAACAGACCAATGTTAGTCTCTATGGATGCCAAATAAATTTGTTAAAACAGCGATGGATAGCAAAGAACAAATCTGCTGTATTGCCAGGAATAATCTTTGGGGACTGTTAAATACAACACACAATGTATGTAACCTCTACAGAAATGTTTAATTTGGTTAATAATATTTTCCTTTGATAACAAAATGTAAATATCTGCACTTCATGTAGTTGTATATTATGCTTAATGGGGTTGTTCCTATCTGTACGGCTAATTATTTTTCCAGAATAAAATAACCAAGCACTTTAGTCTTCAAACTCTCAAGTCTGTAGCACGTATTTTTGAGAAATTTTCAAGAAATATTCCTATAAGTTGTAAGGGATTGACCTAGTACTATAATGCAAGACAGTCTGCATTAATTTAAAACCAGGGTCAGATCTACCACAAGGTGACCAGGCATTAATTTAAAACCCAGGACAGATCTACCACAAGGTGACCAGGCATTAATTTAAAACCAGAGTCAGATCTACCACAAGGTGACCAGGCATTAATTTAAAACCAGGGTCACATCTACCACAAGGTGACCAGGCATTAATTTAAAACCAGGGTCAGATCTACCACAAGGTGGCCAGGCATTAATTTAAAACCAGGGTCAGATCCACCACAAGGTGACCAGGCATTAATTTAAAACCAGGGTCAGATCCACCACAAGGTGAACAGACATTAATTTAAAACCTGGGTCAGATCCACCATAAGGTGACCAGGCATTAATTTAAAACCTGAGTCAGCTCCACCACAAGGTGACCAAGGTCAGATCTACCACAAGGTGACCAGGCATTCATTTAAAACCAGGGTCAGATCCACCACAAGGTGACCAGGGTCAGATCTACCCCAAGGTGACCAGGCATTAATTTAAAACCAGGGTCAGATCCACCACAAGGTGACCAGGGTCAAATCTACCACAAGGTGACCAGGCATTAATTTAAAACCCGGGTCAGATCTACCACAAGGTGACCAGGCATTCATTTAAAACCCGGGTCAGATCTACCACAAGGTGACCAGGTATTCATTTAAAACCCGGGTCAGATCCATCACAAGGTGACCAGGCATTAATTTAAAACCCGGGTCAGATCCACCACAAGGTGACTAGGCTGAGGACTCCAGGCATGCAGGTTTAGGAAAACGTTATTTTTTTCCCCATGCAAGTTTAAAGTCCATTTTGATTTTCCTGCTCAATGTGTGTGGAGTGCACGCACACACACTACTGGCATGTGTGAGATTTGAAAGTTAAAGCCCATGTTGCAGGGAACACATGCATGCAGTCTGAAAGCATTCTTTTAAAGTTCCCAGTTACTTTGTTTTAGCAGCAGATTTGTTTCTTTTTTCAAGAACAAGTCCCAGGTTAGCAGCAATACCAAGGAGAGTGTGTGCATATGTGTGTGTCTGTAAATAAGATGCCTCAGTTGGGGGGATATCTAGTTAAGTGACTTGCTCAGGACAGAATCAAACTCTGTAACTTAGCTATGGGAAGCAAGAGTCTTAATCCTCCACACCAACTGCCAGACCTCATTTAACTTTTTTTTTTTTTTTTTTTGGTGAATTACAGGGGATTGCACTCTGTTGATGTCAATCATATAATTTTACAGTTATTTGCTTCATAAAATATATGTTGATGCAAAACCTGTTGTGTTCATTTTTTTAGAGATTTAGAGTAGCCTGGCTTTATCTGTTTCTAGTTTTGTAGAACATTTCTGATGTTGCCTCATATTTAGGCCCTGTCCTTGAGCAAGTCACTTAATCAGACAGTCCTTTGGGGGGGCATCTGGAAATTTAGGCTAGACTCCTCAAAGGTCCCATGGACTGCAAACCTAGTAACTATCCATGAACTAAAGTAGTTAAAGTGTAACTGAAGGATACAGATAGCACTAAACAGCAGCATCATCGTATGGACCATATTGTTGTATGTGGTCCGTGGTTTCCTTTTTCTGCTAAATGTTGACAAAGTGTGTTTATTATTCAGCTGTTAGAAATCTGACAGCATGCAGTTGCAGTCATTAAGTTTAATAATGATATTTAAACTATGAATACATTTTTATTTAGCTTGTTTTTGGCAGGCACACAGGTGGGAAATGCAGTGTATTTGGGCTACAACAGTTGTTCTAGCACTTAGTGCAGATGAGTAAGGCCATGAGCTGTTAAAGAACTGCTTCCTGTAGTACATGGTTTGAGTCTTTTAGCCTTCATTTGTTTTCTGTTTGACTCTGCCAAATTACTTCACCAGACAGCACTCCTAGGCTGCTGTTGAGAAGGGACGCTTGTATCCAGTGGTCTGTCTCAAGCATTACCCATTTGTCTTTTGAATTCCTGTACCATTCGCATAGCTGGTAATTACTACTTCACTACATGCTATTTGAGTATGAATCTCAGCGCATCTCTTGTAGTTTAATAACTTGTCATATAGATTTTCAATAAAATTGAGTTTTAATGAAAGAAAAGTTTATTGTTTCTCCAGCTAAGTCTGTTTTCATTGTGAGAGAGTTTTGTTTAGAAAATGGCTGTCATTGTTTTTTTCTGTAAAATTAGAAATACAAGTTTTAGATGAAGTCTAAATGTGTATGATACTTGGAAAAATAAAGAAGAAAATAATACGTATACTGACAGGTCCGAAGAGTGTTTTACAGTAACTGGAGAGAGACAGCCGAATAATGGGGTCTGAAGAGTGTTTTACAGTAACTGGAGAGAGACAGCCGAGTAATGGGGTCTGAAGAGTGTTTTACAGTAACTGGAGAGAGACAGCCGAGTAATGGGGTCTGAAGAGTGTTTTACAGTAACTGGAGAGAGACAGCCGAGTAATGGGGTCTGAAGAGTGTTTTACAGTAACTGGAGAGAGACAACCAAGTAATGGGTCCAGCTATGGTTATCAGGGCCTGATTTATCGTATACTGACATGTCCGAAGAGTGTTTTACAGTAACTGGAGAGAGACAGCCAAGTAATGGGGTCTGAAGAGTGTTTTACAGTAACTGGAGAGAGACAGCCGAGTAATGGGGTCTGAAGAGTGTTTTACAGTAACTGGAGAGAGACAGCCGAGTAATGGGTCTGAAGAGTGTTTTACAGTAACTGGAGAGAGACAGCCGAGTAATGGGTCTGGCTATGGTTATCAGGGCCTGATTTATTACCCTGCACTGGACCCTATTGGTTAACAATCTTGTGTTGATTCTGTTGGTTAAACCCTGTACTTAATGGTGTCTGATGGGATAGTTATTGTTGATGACAGAGATGAAACAGGGAGGTCAAAAATTAGTTGTACGTGCCCTGCAAGTATATATGTCCCCCCTAACAAATAGTATGTTATAGAGTTATGATTTTTGTATGACCTGTGGGTTGTTGATTGAAAGGTACAGCAGCATTTATATTTTCTTCAATTGTTTTGCTTCATTCATTACACTGAAAAATTAATTAGGTCATAAATAGGCCAGGATTGTGTAATATAGTCTAAATATACTGCATTTTAGCCATCCAAACATGTTTCATTTTAATAGTCTAACCATGTTGCATTTTAGTAATATATTTTTGCAGTATCTTCTTTACAACCTCCAGCAACTGCAAAGGGGCTGACATTTGTCAGGCCATATAGTCTGCAATACCTGGAGTGCTGAACAGGAGCATGTGATCATCAGCATCCATCGTGTAGTCATTGTCGCATCTTACTGAGATACAGTGTGATCATCAGCATCCATCATGTGGTCATTGTCACATCTTACTGAGATACAGTGTGATCATCAGCATGCATCATGTAGTCATTGTCGCATATTACTGAGATACAGTGTGATCATCAGCATGCATCATGTAGTCATTGTCGCATATTACTGAGATACAGTGTGATCATCAGCATGCATCATGTAGTCATTGTTGCATATTACTGAGCTACAGTGTGATCATCAGCATCCATCATGTGGTCATTGTCACATCTTACTGAGATACAGTGTGATCATCAGCATCCATCATGTGGTCATTGTCACATCTTACTGAGATACAGTGTGATCATCAGCATGCATCATGTAGTCATTGTCGCATATTAATGAGATACAGTGTGATCATCAGCATGCATCATGTAGTCATTGTCACATATTACTGAGATACAGTGTGATCATCAGCATGCATCGTGTAGTCATTGTCCCATATTACTGAGATACAGTGTGATCATCAGCATGCATCATGTAGTCATTGTCGCATATTACTGAGATACAGTGTGATCATCAGCATGCATCATGTAGTCATTGTCGCATATTACTGAGATACAGTGTGATCATCAGCATGCATCATGTAGTCATTGTCGCATATTACTGAGATACAGTGTGATCATCAGCATGCATCGTGTAGTCATTGTCCCATATTACTGCGATACAGTGTGATCATCAGCATGCATCATGTAGTCATTGTCGCATATTGCTGAGATACAGTGTGATCATCAGCATCCATCATGTGGTCATTGTCACATCTTACTGAGATACAGTGTGATCATCAGCATCCATCATGTGGTCATTGTCACATCTTACTGAGATACAGTGTGATCATCAGCATGCATCATGTAGTCATTGTCGCATATTACTGAGATACAGTGTGATCATCAGCATGCATCATGTAGTCATTGTCGCATATTACTGAGATACAGTGTGATCATCAGCATGCATCATGTAGTCATTGTCGCATATTACTGAGATACAGTGTGATCATCAGCATGCATCGTGTAGTCATTGTCCCATATTACTGAGATACAGTGTGATCATCAGCATGCATCATGTAGTCATTGTCGCATATTACTGAGATACAGTGTGATCATCAGCATGCATCATGTAGTCATTGTCGCATATTACTGCGATACAGTGTGATCATCAGCATGCATCATGTAGTCATTGTCGCATATTACTGAGATACAGTGTGATCATCAGCATGCATTGTGTAGTCATTGTCCCATATTACTGAGATACAGTGTGATCATCAGCATGCATCATGTAGTCATTGTCGCATATTGCTGAGATACAGTGTGATCATCAGCATCCATCATGTGGTCATTGTCACATCTTACTGAGATACAGTGTGATCATCAGCATCCATCATGTGGTCATTGTCACATCTTACTGAGATACAGTGTGATCATCAGCATGCATCATGTAGTCATTGTCGCATATTACTGAGATACAGTGTGATCATCAGCATGCATCGTGTAGTCATTGTCCCATATTACTGAGATACAGTGTGATCATCAGCATGCATCATGTAGTCATTGTTGCATATTACTGAGATACAGTGTGATCATCAGCATGCATCATGTAGTCATTGTCGCATATTACTGAGATACAGTGTGATCATCAGCATGCATCTTGTAGTCATTGTCGCATATTACTGAGATACAGTGTGATCATCAGCATGCATCGTGTAGTCATTGTCCCATATTACTGAGATACAGTGTGATCATCAGCATGCATCATGTAGTCATTGTCGCATATTGCTGAGGTACAGTGTGATCATCAGCATGCATCATGTAGTCATTGTCCCATATTACTGAGATACAGTGTGATCATCAACATGCATCGTGTAGTCATTGTCCCATATTACTGAGATACAGTGTGATCATCAGCATGCATCATGGCATCATGTAGTCATTGTCGCATATTGCTGAGATACAATACTCTGTGCAAGATGGAAATGGGAAGGAGTTCTGCATTTAGTTCAACACTGTTACCCTGGCAGTTGGGGCAGAGGACTAAAGTTCTGCCTTGCTAATTCCTGTGGTGAGGGTGCAGGCTTTGAATCTTTCCACATTCATTTACCTACTGTGTGACACTGAGAATGTCACTTAACCAGACAGAGCTTTGGAGCAACTAGGAATTTGGGCTAGGCTCCTTAACTGTCTGTAGGACTACATACCTAGTAACTATGAATCGGCTGTCATTTTTTTACCAGTCATTCTCTGTTGCATAGCTGACGTAGTTCAGGAAATGTTATGGCAATATGACCAGAACACCAGTCGCTTAATGAAACCCAGGCAATTTATTCAGGCAGCAGGCACTGCATTTATAGATAAACACACACTAAAATGCAAATGTGTTTGTCAGCAGTGATGTCTGCATTAGTAATGGTTCTCTTTAATGTGGAATTACTCAGATGGCTTTTACTTCTACAGAGACTGTGCATATCATCTTAGCATATGTTATCAGGTGGTTTGCACTTCTTATATTCTCATAAATACTTTTCTATTTAAACTGTCCTACAGATGGCTGGATCTTATCGTACAATGCTAGCGATGTTTACACGATTTCATGTAATTCATCCAAAGCTACTAATAAAGTACATGTAAGTTATTTTTCATAACAATAATGGGTGTACACAGTCGACAAAGTGGTTATAACTTGCAGTGTGGGTGGGGCTCTCTGTGGATGAAAGTACCTTATGCCCTTATTATTTGGTCATTTTTAAACAGTCAGTCTAGCATTGCAGGACTAGTGTGTGCTCGTGTCTATGTGTGTGTGTGTGTGTGTGTGTGTGTGTCTGCAAATTAATTTGGAACACTTTGGCAACTGCAAGTTTGTATAAACCAAATTTGAAATAGTTGACTTTGGCCATTACTATTAATTTTTTACACAGGCATGTGAAAAGGATGACGTTGATAATATAGCTATAAACTGGTGGTTTGGGGGATGCCTAAGAACATAAATGTACACAGTCTGCCATGACCAGATGCATTTTCAAAGAATGTGAGTTTCAAAGTAATAGAAGCCTGCTGCCCATGCTGTCTGTTTTCAGTATATGACTATTTTGTTTTGTTAAGCAAATGATCATCAGTGTTTGTGCTATAAGACTTGAAATAAAGGTTTTAATTGTAATCAAATGCATGCACTCACTCTAAAATTAAAGAACAAGTTTGAACACTGTTTATGGTGACTGGGGTATTGCACTTAGACTGTGCTTTCTTCTTTCTGAAGCACCAAATACAAACATTGCAAATCGTATTTCATCAGGAATTTGTATAACCTCCTATTACTGTTTCCTTAACATACAGCGTATGCTTCTTTCCTTAGCACCAAGTATATTTTATTATATTCTGCTCACTTTTGTAACATGGATGTACAATCTCCAGGTTTTATATCCTTGTACAATGTTTATGTAATTCCTTTTGAACTGTCTCATTACTAAAAAGGGTCTTATGACCAGTCTACCCACCCACTTAACAAATGGGGACTGGTTCTTTACCCCACCTAGGGCCCCATTTCACCATGATTGGGCACTGTTAAATCGACAGTGTTTAACACCTATATGTTTAAATAAAAATGAAACTAGAAGCAAGCGAGACTACGTAGTACAAATGTAGATATTGCAATGTGTGTATGAATACAAATCACAGCATCTAGTTTTGTCATGTCAGTTGCAATAACAACAAAAACCTATCCCTGAGATTCAGACACATTTTGTGTTTCACAGTAGTCAAATTTGTGAAGAGAGCAGTCACACAGCACATAAGGAGCCTGCATAATATGCAAATGATGGCATAATGATGCGCAAATCAGAAACATTATTAAAATGGAAATAATGGTGAAATAATATGGCTGCGTGACTCAGAAATGTATATATTTTGCATGATTAGACTTTAGAGTCGCTGACCAAAGTTAAATTCTGGAGTAACAGGAGGGAGATCACTGCAACACTTATACGGTAATAAATATGTATGTGCAAAAGGTCATTCTCAGTACCACCAGTCACGGAGGCGTGGGCTGTCACCCTCAGTGCTGCTGAGTCAGCTAATCCTCATCACTGAGGTGTGGGCTGTCACTCTCAGTGCTGCTGAATCATCCACCGCTAGTCATGAGAGTGTG
This sequence comes from Protopterus annectens, assembly GCF_019279795.1. Taxonomy (NCBI): domain Eukaryota; kingdom Metazoa; phylum Chordata; order Ceratodontiformes; family Protopteridae; genus Protopterus; species Protopterus annectens. The sequence goes on from NC_056745.1 coordinate 1,342,875,714, forward strand.
GGCTGTCAGCCTCAGTATTGCTGAGTCAGCTACCCCTAGTCATGGAGGTGTGGGCTGTCACCCTCAGTGCTGTTAAGTCATTCACCTCTAGTCCTGGAGGTGTGGGCCATCACAATCAGTGCTGCTGAGTCAGCTACCCCTAGTCACAGAGGTGTGGGCTGTCACCCTCAGTGCTGCTGAGTCAGCTACCCCTAGTCATGGAGGTGTGGGCTGTCACCCTCAGTGCTGCTGAGTCAGCTACCCCTAGTCATGGAGGTGTGGGCCGTCACCCTCAGTGCTGCTGAGTCAGCTACCCCTAGTCATGGAGATGTGGGCCGTCACCCTCAATGCTACTGAGTCCGCTACCCCTAGTCACAGAGCTGTGGATCATCCTCCTCAGTGCGCTGAGTCATCCACTGTTAGTCATGGGGATGTGGCCATCACCTTCAGTGCTGCTGAGTCATCCACTTCTAGTGACAGAGGTGTACATCATCCTCCTTAGTTCTGCTGTTTCATACACCTACATCTAACATACCATTCCCGCCAATACACAGAAATAGTGGACCACTGTTTGGTGGACAGAGGCAGCATGCAGGAGCTTGTTGAGGTGTGTCATCCTCATATGCAGATTTGTGGGATACATTGAATATCCATCCCTGTGGACTACACAGTATGTGTGGCTTCCAAAATTTCAGCTACAGGGGTCTTCAAGTGTCCAAAAGATGACATGGTGATTATATACCATGCATCTGCATCAAGGAAAGTACATTGTTTTCTTGATGCCATGCTACAGCATGTGGGGGATCATCCCATGCACCACAGAGCTGAGGTGCAATACCATGTGATTCCCATGCACCACAGAGCTGAGGTGCAATACCATGTGATTCCCATGCACCAAAGAGCTGAAATTCAATACCATGTGATTCCCATGCACCACAGAGCTAAGATTCAATACCAGGTGATTCCCATGCACCACAGAGCTAAGATTCAATACCATGTGATTCCCATGCACCACCGAGCTAAGATTCAATACCATGTGATTCCCACGCACCACCGAGCTAAGATTCAATACTATGTGATTCCCATGCACCACCGAGCTAAGATTCAATACCATGTGATTCCCATGCACCACAGAGCTAAGATTCGATAACATGTGATTCCCATGCACCACTAAGCTAAGATTCAATACTATGTGATTCCCATGCACCACAGAGCTAAGATTCAATACTATGTGATTCCCATGCACCACCGAGCTAAGATTCAATACCATGTGATTCCCACGCACCACTGAGGTAAGATTCAATACTATGTGATTCCCATGCACCACCGAGCTAAGATTCAATACCATGTGATTCCCATGCACCACCGAGCTAAGATTCAATACTATGTGATTCCCATGCACCACCGAGCTAAGATTCAATACCATGTGATTCCCACGCACCACTGAGCTAAGATTCAATATCATGTGATTCCCATGCACCACCAAGCTGGGATTCAATACCATGTGATTCTCATGCACCACCGAGCTAAGATTCAATACCATGTGATTCCCACGCACCACTGAGCTAAGATTCAATACCATGTGATTCCCACGCACCACCGAGCTAAGATTCAATACCATGTGATTCTCATGCACCACTGAGCTAAGATTCAATACCATGTGATTCTCATGCACCACTGAGCTAAGATTCAATACCATGTGATTCTCATGCACCACTGAGCTAAGATTCAATACCATGTGATTCTCATGCACCACTGAGCTAAGATTCAATACCATGTGATTCTCATGCACCACTGAGCTAAGATTCAGTACCATGTGATTCTCATGCACCACTGAGCTAAGATTCAATACCATGTGATTCTCATGCACCACTGAGCTAAGATTCAATACCATGTGATTCCCTTGCACCACAGAGCTAAGATGCAATACCATGTCATTTCCATGCACCACCGAGCTAAGATTCAATACCATGTGATTCCCACGCACCACCGAGCTAAGATTCAATACTATGTGATTCCCATGCACCACCAAGCTGGGATTCAATACTATGTGATTCCCATGCACCACCGAGCTAAGATTCAATAACATGTGATTCCCATGCACCACTAAGCTAAGATTCAATACTATGTGATTCCCATGCACCACAGAGCTAAGATTCAATACTATGTGATTCCCATGCACCACCAAGCTGGGATTCAATACCATGTGATTCTCATGCACCACCGAGCTAAGATTCAATACCATGTGATTCCCACGCACCACTGAGCTAAGATTCAATACCATGTGATTCCCATGCACCACCGAGCTAAGATTCAATACCATGTGATTCTCATGCACCACTGAGCTAAGATTCAATACCATGTGATTCTCATGCACCACTGAGCTGAGGTTCAATACCATGTGATTCTCATGCACCACTGAGCTAAGATTCAATACCATGTGATTCTCATGCACCACTGAGCTAAGATTCAATACCATGTGATTCTCATGCACCACTGAGCTAAGATTCAATACCATGTGATTCTCATGCACCACTGAGCTAAGATTCAATACCATGTGATTCTCATGCACCACTGAGCTAAGATTCAATACCATGTGATTCCCACGCACCACCGAGCTAAGATTCAATACCATGTGATTCCCATGCACCACCAAGCTGGGATTCAATACTATGTGATTCCCATGCACCACAGAGCTAAGATTCAATACCATGTGATTCCCATGCACCACAGAGCTAAGATTCAATACTATGTGATTCCCATGCACCACCGAGCTAAGATTCAATACCATGTGATTCCCACGCACCACAGAGCTAAGATTCAATACCATGTGATTCCCATGCACCACCAAGCTGGGATTCAATACTATGTGATTCCCATGCACCACAGAGCTAAGATTCAATACCATGTGATTCCCATGCACCACAGAGCTAAGATTCAATACCATGTGATTCCCATGCACCACCGAGCTAAGATTCAATACCATGTGATTCCCATGCACCACAGAGCTAAGATTCAATACCATGTGATTCCCATGCACCACCGAGCTAAGATTCAATACTATGTGATTCCCATGCACCACCGAGCTAAGATTCAATACCATGTGATTCCCACGCACCACAGAGCTAAGATTCAATACCATGTGATTCCCATGCACCACCAAGCTGGGATTCAATACTATGTGATTCCCATGCACCACAGAGCTAAGATTCAATACCATGTGATTCCCATGCACCACAGAGCTAAGATTCAATACCATGTGATTCTCATGCACCACCGAGCTAAGATTCAATACCATGTGATTCCCACGCACCACCGAGCTAAGATTCAATACCATGTGATTCTCATGCACCACCGAGCTAAGATTCAATACCATGTGATTCCCATGCACCACTGAGCTAAGATTCAATACCATGTGATTCCCATGCACCACCAAGCTGGGATTCAATACCATGTGATTCCCATGCACCACAGAGCTAAGATTCAATACCATGTGATTCCCATGCACCACAGAGCTAAGATTCAATACCATGTGATTCCCATGCACCACAGAGCTAAGATGCAATACCATGTCATTTCCATGCACCACAGAGCTAAGAGGTAATACCATGTGATTCCCATGCACCACATACCTAAGAGGTGATACCATGTGATTCCCATGCACCACAGAGCTAAGAGGTACTACCATGTGATTCCCATGTACCACAAATCTAAGATGCAATACCATGTGATTCCCATGCACCACTGAGCTGAGATGTAATACAATGTAGCTATGTTATGATGTAGCCTGTTTCTTTGAGGTAAAGGAAGCCATTAACTGCACCCACACTACATCAAAGGCCCCATCTGAGGCTCAAGGACAGCAGCATATTAACTGCAAGGAGTTCTATTCCATCAGCTACCAGGTGGTCTGCAATGCACAGAATATTATATACAAAGTGCTAACAAGCTAGCCAAGCAGTGACTATGACTCTTACATCTGACAACCATACAGCTTTTGTCAGTGGGTTGCTCATAGTCATCTCACTAGTGATGCCAAATGTGCATTGAAGTCATGGTTAGTTACACCAATAAGAAAGCTCCTGACCATGACAACGAATGCAAACAGTACAGTCTATTTCAGATCCTGACTGTTGCTGAATTTGTGTTCAGACTGCTAAATACCCATTTTTGCTACTTAGACATCGCTGGTGATGCCCTGACGTTTGACCCCAAAACATGCAGTAAAATGTCTGTAGCATGTATAATATTATACAGCATGTTGCTAAGCAAATTTATATAAAAGGAAGGAGGGAATTTTAGATTGAGGAAGTTCCATATTCAGCAGTAGAGGAGGTGCATGATGAGCCTGTGGAGGAACTGGCTACAGACAAGGAGCCTGTGAAGGAGAAGTTCCCTCATGAGGAGCCTTTGGAGAAGGAGGAGGTCTCCTGAGGAGCCTGGAGATGAGCCAGCTACAGGGGAGTAACCTGTGCAGGAGAAGGTGCCTGATAAGGAGCCTGCAGAACAGACAACTGCAAGGGATGATTATGCAAGCCAGAAGCCAGTGCAGTACTCTCTGTTACTATCTAAAATGCAAATGCTGTTTCATAACTTCGGGTCATATTAAGCCTAACATACAGCAGTAAAAATGATGCATGCAATAATACACCCTGGCTGAAAGTAGGGCAAAGTTGTTATCATATGCACAAGTAGTGTATGTGTGTGTGTGTGTGTGTGTGTGTGTGTGTGTGTGTGTGTGTGTGTGTGTGTGTGTGTGTGTGTGTGTGTGTGTGTGTGTGTGTGTGTGTGTGTGTGTGTGTGTGTGCACGTGTGTGTATATGCACATGTGTGACTGTGCGTGTGTGTTTGCACTTGTGTGCACGCATGCCTGCATATCTGTGTGTATGTGCATTGACACAGCTTCAACAAGCAATACAGCACTGTGCTGGGGTCTATTGGAATGGTCTAGTGCATCCACCAAAGATATATTCACAGGTCATGCATGCCCCTGTCCACTGGAGTGCTCACTTTTAGGAATCTCACAGGCATGATTCACAGCCCCCTCAGAGAATGGAGTGTTCTTTCACCATGAACAGTGGGCTGTGCTTTGGGTGGTCAGAGCTTGAATGCTTCACCAACATTTGCAACCACTATGTCACAAAATGGATTATGTTGTGGAAGTGATGGATCCACAAGTCCTAGACTGTGCTCTCTCCCTCCCATGGCCATCAGAGGCTGAGGTGGACCATTCACGGGAAGAATGGTGACATGATGGATGGCTGCAGAGGATCATCTGTGGAGCACAACATCCCAATGCCACATCTTCATAATATCTCATATATAGCCTAGGAACTCTCACAAGTCATCACACATATCATGGACAACATAAACCGGCACATCAATGGCAGTATTGTATCCATAGACTAAGAATTTTACATCTATTACCTCCAGAAGTTATATTATGATTGAATTGGTCACTTGCAGAACAAACTGGGTAGTATACATGATTACTTGTTGATGTAAAGCCCAGCAGCCCTGGGTAAATAAGCTACTAGCCGGCATGTGTCCAGTTGCCCAGCTTGGGTTACCTGGGATAGCTCTGTTTAGCAAAAGCTGGACATAAAACCAATCAACCTGCCAAACATGAACTGAGAATTGCTACACAATGTAGGTTCACTAACGGGATGCAGCCTGAAAGTGGATGACATGATCATATGGAGGAGGCTGGAAATCCATGTATCCAGGAGACAAGATGGAAGGACAGTGCAGCAAAGCCACTTGGCTTGGGATCCAGAGTCTACTACTCAGGAGGGGGACAGGCTAAAAATGGTGTGGGAATTGTGGTGAGAGAGAGGCTTCAGAAGGCAGTGAGGGATGTCATCAGAATTAATAACAGACTCATGGCAATCAGACTCTAGTGTAATGATAGGACAGTATTCATAATCTCAGCCTATGCCCCACAGCAGGGTTGTGATAGTGAGGAAAAGAGTGCATTCAGATAGCAGTTCCAGGACCTACTAGATAAAGCAGGACAACATGAATTGGCAGTTTTAATGGGTGACTTGAATGCACATATTAGGGCAAAAAATATGAGGACTGCCTGGGTCCACATGGTGAAGCAACAGGAATAAAGAAGGTGAGGTTATTCTAGACTTCTGTCTGGCAAATGGCTTGATAGTAGTCAACACATGGTTCAGAAAGAGAGACAGTCATAAGATCACATACAAAAGTGGCCAGCATGCAACTCAGGTGGACTTCCTCCTAGTAAAGAAAGGGCACAGGGATAGAATCAGTAACTGTAAAGTCATGTCCTTTGAAACAGCTGACCCACAGAATAAACTGCTTGTTGCCACAGTTAGCTCCAGTCAGTGGTTAGAGAGGGCTCTAAGGTCAACAGAGACCAGGCTGAAGACCTGGAAGTTGACTGGAAAGAAAATACAACAGTTCAAGGAATTACTCAGGTTTGTAGCATCCCAAAAAGAACAGATATGTGGCTGAGCCAAGTATGGAAATAAGTTATGTAAGGAAAGCTGGTGATGGAATTCAGAAGTCCAGGAAACATCAAAACAAAGGAGGAGTGCAGGAAAAAAGTGGGAGATAGAAAAGATAGACCAGGCTAGGAAGGTGGCTAACAAAGAAGCTAAGAAAGAAGTTGTAACAGCAAATAATATGGCATCGGAGGCACTCTACCAACTTCTGGAAAGTGACTCAGTAAGGGGCACAAAGAAACTATACCAGGTTGCAAGGAAAAGACAGAAAGATAAAGAAGATAGTCAGACACCCTTCATAAGGGATGTCAGCAACAACCTGCTCACCTGTCCACAGGACATCAAAGGCAGATGGAAGGAGTATTTCCAGCAGCTTCTGAATGAAGAAAACCCCACAGAAGCTGTAGAGCCGCAGGCACAGCCTATGATGAGAGAAGAAAAGTATCCTGGCCTAGAAGAAGTAAGAATAGCAGTAAGAAAAAAATAAATTCAGAGAAAGCAGCAGGCTCAGATGAGGTCACAGCAGATATGATAAAGCAGCAGGCTCAGATGAGGTCACAGCAGATATGATAAAGCAGCAGGCTCAGATGAGGTCACAGCAGATATGATAAAGCAGCAGGCTCAGATGAGGTCACAGCAGATATGATAAAGCAGCAGGCTCAGATGAGGTCACAGCAGATATGATAAAGCAGCAGGCTCAGATGAGGTCACAGCAGATATGATAAAGCAGCAGGCTCAGATGAGGTCACAGCAGATATGATAAAGCAGCAGGCTCAGATGAGGTCACAGCAGACATGATAAAGATGCTGGGTGAGATAGGGGAGAAATGGCTCCTGAGGGTAACCATAGCAGTGTGGAGAGAAAGGAGTATCCCAGATGACTGGAGAATAAGCATACTCATGCCAGTGTACAAGAACAAAGGGGTCATCCACAACTGTGGGCAGTACAGATGTATCAAACTCCTGTCACACTGCATGAACATTCTGGAGAGGGTGATTGATAAATGGATGCACATAGTAGTAGAAAGTAAGATGGGATACGAACTGTTTGTATTCATATCAGGATGCAGCACAACTGATCCAATGTTTTCAGTGAGGCAGATAGCTGAGAAAAAGCTAGAGATGAGGAAAGAGTCCAAGTGGGCCTTCCTAGACTTGGAGAAAACATATGACAAGGTCCAATGAAAGCTGATTTGGGCAGTACTGCAGTGGTTTGAAGTCCCAGAAATATTGGTAGAATTAGTGGAGGCTATGTTGATCAGGGGAAGGGAAGTCTGAATGAAGATGTTAAAGCTAGAGTCACAGTTGCTGCAGCCAATTGACACAGAGTGTCAGGGGTAGTGTATGACAGAAAAATGCCAAAGAAGCTGAAAAGCAAGGGGTACAAAACAGTGGTGTGACCAGTACTATTGTATGGTACAGAAACTTGGGCAGTAGAGGAAGACCAGACGAGAAAGCTAGGGTTAGAGAAATGAAGTGTCTGAGAAGGGTGGTAGACTGCACACTGTAGGACAGATGAAGAAATGAGGACGTAAGAGCAGAAGCCAAAGTAGCTCCAGATGCAGAAAAGATCATGGATAACAGATTACTGTGGTTTGGACATTTGCAGAAAAGCAGAAGACAATCTGGCGAGGAAGATTTGGGGCAGACATGAAGAAGGTAAGAGGAAATGAGGGCTTCCAGCAAAGAGGTGGATGGATTGCATGACGGAAGATCTGCGACAGTCAGACACGAGTGTCAAAGAAAGTGGGAGCGTGGCACTGAACTGAGAGAAATGACAGCAGCTAACACGACACCCTCTCCCATATAGAAAATGGGAATCAGGGGGTTGATGATGATGATGATCGCTCTTGTAGCACATTTTATGTTGGATGAATATCAAGAGAATGGAAGGACAGATTTCTGGTGCACTTGAGTGACATTAAGTGCAAAAGAGACTGTAATGCTCTTTAGAAATATGTTTTGGTTTTTGTTGGAATTTTTTGTTGCAAGTATATTTCTTTAAAGAGTAGTTGAGAGTAATTAATTGTCAGCTATAGGTAATTAGACAATTACATTAATGGTATTTAAGGGCTTAGTATAGTGTGTTTTATGTTATCTGATGAAGTTATCTGAAAACGAAAACGCAGTGTGGAGTGTTTTTGGCGTTTATGTGTCTTTGGTACCTTAATTAAAACTTCGAACTACAGCCTGCAGCCTTATTTCCTACAAGTGCTTTCTACTTGAGTTTGTGTGTTTTTTGGCACTTGGACATATTCTTTTTTGCTTCGTGTCTTTCTGTGGATATGGAGGAGGGCCAGCAGAGAGGTAAAGATTCGTTGGATGAAGGTATTCAGTCCAATAGGTTGGACAAACTTTCCGATCAGCTTACGCAGCTAATCGAGCTGCTAACCCAGAGGGAACTACCTATGCTGATGTCATCTGGTGAATTTCCGTGCAACCAACAAGGGAGAATGAGAGGTGAGAACGCTATGGGCTTGCCGTGCAGAAGTAGGGGACCGCAAACGTCACCGAGTGGAGTAGGTGAGCAACAGGAAAGGAGAATCGGTGTCGCTAATGGTGTGGGCTCGCCGAGGCGGAAACAGAGAGTGGAAGATGCGTTGCCTAATGGGGCAGCAGTGGAACGATCTTTTTACATGGACAAGGAACTGCCGTCTGTGTTTCTTAACACATCCAGTGAAGGGCCAATGTTAAGAGAAACCAGGACTAATAGTATTAACCGTGATAGACCACCTTTGGACACTAGACCCAAGCAGGCTCCTGTTGGGAATAGGAAAGATGGACATTTCAGAAAGGACACTTTACCAGGCTATACGAGAAAGCCTATAGATGGACAGAGGTACAATATTGATTTTATGAATGTATTGCATAAACAGTATAATTTTAATGATAAAATGGCGCCTATAGTAAGGGAGAATGATAGTAATTTAAACTATGAATCTAATGTGAAGAAACTTGATGAAACATTGTTTAAACTGAAAAATTTAGAGTTAGAAAATGTATATTTAAAAGAGTGTTTAAGGTTAGAAATTGTCCCTAAAGGCCTTAGAGTATGTAAATTTCCAAATAAAGTTATAGAAGGGAGTGACTTTCATATTGAATTAGTTAATATTTTTAATAGATGTGGTTTAGATATTTTAAAAGTCATGATTAAGGAAAATGTAAAAGAAATAGATTTTTTAAATGGTATTATAGAGGAAGTGAATGGTAGAATTATTAAAGACCTACTTTTTTCTATTGATGAATATCAGAGAATGTATTATGATACATTAAAGAGAATTGATAGAAGTATTAGTAATGTGTTCCAAAGAAAAAGCAGAAAGTTAGAGAGGAATATACAAGAGTATAAGAATAAAATAAGCTACCCTAAACCCCGTAATATTAATAACTTTTTTAAGTATGAGGGATATGGTACAACATGGGCGGGAAATGTACAACATATCAATGAAGAAGTGTGTGAGAACAATGATGTAGGTGATATCAATGATTTATCTGAATATCCCCCATTGAGAAGATCAGAAAGGATTAGAAATTATCAGAACAGTCATCAGCAAAATTTTCAGAGGGGGGGAGGGCAGTGAGAGGGGGTGCATATGTCAATTACAACAGAGGATACCAACGTTGGTAGTTGAAAACCAGAATATTATACCCCAGATTAGTGAGCAGGTTATAGTAGATGGACCACTACATTCCTTCCTAGGCTATAACATTTTTAATTATAGCAATATTAGTATAGAGGAAATACACTTTAAATTATTCTCTAAAGGGTTAAAATTTGTGCCCAGTAGAAATGCAGACATCAGGAAAGTCTTGATTGACCTTAAACTTTTCCTTAGGAAGAAAAACTTTGAGATTTTATATCAAGGGCAAAATATAAATAAAGATGGAAATGTAATGTTAAAAAGAAGAAGCACCTTTAATCCCCCCCTACACCCACAACTGAAAAATTTTGAGACACTTATGGAAAAAAAGATAAAGAAAGAGCTGGGTAGGAATAAGACAGCTTTCAATCTATCTAAAGAAGAAAACAATTTACTAAACAGTTTAAGTAATGATAAATCCATTAGAATTTCTAAACCTGACAAAGGGGGAGGGACGGTGGGTATGGACCACTTGTTCTATGAAGAAAAAATGATGGATATCTTGAATAATGAAGAGAGATACCTTAGAGCTTCCCTAAATTAAATCAATATAGGGAATAAAAAAGTTTATTTAATTCTTAATGATCTACTACTAGAAGGCTCAATAGATATTCAAACATTTCAGTACCTACATGTTGATAAACCTACGGTCCCGACGATGTTTGGGGTACCCAAGGTACACAAGAATATAGTTAGTCCACCTATGCGCCCAATAGTGGCTTCAGACAATTCAGTGACAGCACCTTTAGCAAAATGGTTGGACACTAAATTAAATGTACTCTCAAATTTTGGAAGTGGAGTGTTGAAAGATTCATGGGAATTACTACAACAGCTTTCCCCAGAGGTTTTTGATAAAGATTTGACATTTTACACTATAGATATTGTTGATTTGTTCTCATCTATACCCCATGATGAAGGTATGAAGCTGTTTGAAGAAGCTTTGATTAATTATGGGAAGTTTGACAACAATGAGTTTTATTTGCTTCTCACAATGATGGATGTTGTCCTTTCCAATAATTTTATTCACTTTGAAGGGGAATTTTTTAAACAAATACAGGGGGTAGCTATGGGGGCTAGATGCGCCCCGACGTATGCAAATATTATCCTCTCTACTTGGGAAAATAAATATGTAATAAATTCAAGTTTTAGTTCATGTTGGAAACTATATAAGCAGTTCCTTGACGACATGTGTTTTTTATGGATGGGTACAGATGACGATTTTCAGAAGTTTTTTAAATATATTTCACAATCAACCAGTTTTCTAAAATTTACTTACCAATGTGACAGGAATGAATTAAAGTTCTTGGATATTAACGTGGGTAAAAGTGAATATGGTTTCTTCTCGAAGTTATATAGAAAGACAACTTATTCCAATTCGTACTTGGCATTTGAGAGTTCACACCCCTATCATCAGAAGAAAGGGATTGTTAAGGGGCAGTATGTCAGAGCAAGTAGAATGACATCGAGAGAAGTTGACTTCTATTGAGAATGTGATACATTGTACAAAATGTTTATGGAGAGAGGGTACCCACCAGGAATGGTTAAAAACATTGAGAAAGAGGTCAAGGAGGGTAGAAAGGGGAGATTTGAACCCATCTTAGGTAAAGGTAAAATAAAGGTTTCACTTCAGAGTACCTCCAGTAATCTTGAAAGAGAAAACAATTTTGCAACAGATTACTGTGGACAAGCTGTCCAGATTAGGAAGATTCTTGAAGAAGAATGGATTAAATTCAGTGAACTATCAGAACTTAATTACCTTTTTGTGGAACCACTGAGATGTACCTACCGCAAAGGTAGAAATCTGAAAGCTATTTTAGAAGGGAATAAAGGAATGAATAAAAATAATAGAAAGAAAGTAGGTACTTTCAAATGTGGCAAATGTTCCCAATTTTCTCATATTTGTGTAAATTATGCAATTTATGTGAAAAGTAGGGATATTTTTATAGAAAGTAAGTACTTTTCTAACTGTGATACATATGGGATTATCTGTATTGCCCTATGTAAAGTATGTGATGCATTTTATGTTGGTAAATCCGAAAGGAAGTTAAAAAACAGGATTTATGAACACTATTATGAAATTAGAACAAATAATTCGAAAAATGCATTATATAGACATAAATTGGATTGTCCCTCAGCCACCTATAACTTTTTTGTTTTGGAAGTAGTAGAGAAAGATATTAGGGGTGGCCAGTGGGAGACATCTATAGAGTATAAGGAGTTATTATGGCAATTATTTTTGGAGGCCAACAAATCCCCAGGCCTGAATGATGTGATCTCAATAACTCCAGTACTGAAAATAAGGGCAGCTAAGTTGTAAGTTAATTATGGAATATTTTAAAGTTCACATTTTAGACCTCTATTTTTATATATTTACATATTTTTATATTTTAATATATTTCAATATATTTTTTAACACATTTAATATATTCATTATTTATGTATAGAGATAGATAAGATGCTTTGTACATGAGATATTTTAAGATATTTGCATAGTAAGGAATGTTTTTTTATTGGAACTCTTTTATATATTTTTTATGTACAGGTTTCTTCCAATAGATGGTGCCAAAGTACTATTTTTAATTTATGTATTATGTATTAGTGATTTGTATACAGTTTTCCTGTTTTTAAATTGTTGATAATATATGTTATTATATAAGTATATACATTTTTATGTCCATGTTTACATATTTTAATTTAGTGATGGAATAGCAATATTATATCTTGATGTAAAAGTCTTTAATTTACACTGATTTTATGTAGTTTAGTAGAATTTTTTGTTGCAAGTATATTTCTTTAAAGAGTAGTTGAGAGTAATTAATTGTCAGCTATAGGTAATTAGACAATTACATTAATGGTATTTAAGGGCTTAGTATAGTGTGTTTTATGTTATCTGATGAAGTTATCTGAAAACGAAAACGCAGTGTGGAGTGTTTTTGGCGTTTATGTGTCTTTGGTACCTTAATTAAAACTTCGAACTACAGCCTGCAGCCTTATTTCCTACAAGTGCTTTCTACTTGAGTTTGTGTGTTTTTTGGCACTTGGACATATTCTTTTTTGCTTCGTGACATTTGCAGAAAAGCAGAAGACAATCTGGCGAGGAAGATTTGGGGCAGACATGAAGAAGGTAAGAGGAAATGAGGGCTTCCAGCAAAGAGGTGGATGGATTGCATGACGGAAGATCTGCGACAGTCAGACACGAGTGTCAAAGAAAGTGGGAGCGTGGCACTGAACTGAGAGAAATGACAGCAGCTAACACGACACCCTCTCCCATATAGAAAATGGGAATCAGGGGGTTGATGATGATGATGATCGCTCTTGTAGCACGTTTTATGTTGGATGAATATCAAGAGAATGGAAGGACAGATTTCTGGTGCACTTGAGTGACATTAAGTGCAAAAGAGACTGTAATGCTCTTTAGAAATATATTTTGGTACACCCAATAACTTTAAATGCATTTTTAGGAATTGATTGGGTATATTGAGAACTTGTCATCTTTTGAGAAACATGAGCAACGTAATTTGCTAGAAAATCAATAGGCTATCAATTTGTGAGCTATGTACAAATCTGGACTACATTGAGCATTTTCAAATGCCTTTTCTATAATGAGCACTAGGTGGCGATAAAGTGTCATTTAACTGTCTACCTCAGAGCTGTGACCTTTTTGATTTCTGTTCTGAACGTTTATGACAAACTATTTGCATGCTTTCATCAATATTCATAAATATATATATATATATATATATATATAGTTATATATCTACATATACAGTTTCTATATCAGGTTATACACCAGCACTGATTCCCTTATGCATCTTTATTTTGTTTATTGCTTCTTGTTTATGTCACATGCTTTATAACCTGTTTATAGGTTCATAGGTTCATACTAGGCTATCTGCCCTAGGGCATTTATAAGCCTAGCCAGAGTGTGTTTGGCTTTCGCCACCCATTTTAAATTTATTTTGCTATGCCCTTTTTCGAGGTTAGTATACTGTGCCTCTAACAGTGACACAGAAGTGATACCCGGGGTAAACCTACGATCTCCCATCCACTCATGAAGATTCCTCTTCAAGAGAGTCAATGAGGGACTCTGCCTAACCTGGACTGGGATTTTATTCCAGAGTGAAGGGAGCCTCTGGGTTATGAATCTGTCCCTCCAGCATGTCCTATTTATTTCTGTGCTGAGGTTCAAGTTTCTCGAGCGCGTAGCTCGATGGGACTTGGATTTTCTGAGGTGCAGCATGTCCATTAAATCAGGGTTGGACATGGCTGTATACGTCAGGCACAGATTGCCTCTGAGCAGGTGGTATACCACTGAGTAGAGCTGGAGTTTCTTTAACCGGGCAGCATATGGCATCTGTTTGAGCCCTTTGATCCTCTTGGTGAGGTACTTTTGGGGTCTTTCCTGTTGCTGCAGGTGTCTGGTAAGGTACATCCCAAAAGAGGCATTGTACTCAATTATGGGCCTGATGAGGGATGAGTAAAGAGGCACGATGACCTCCCCTGATCTAGATGTGAATCCCTTCATGATTAGGTGGGCTATATAAAATGTTTTTCTAACCACTTTGGCCACATGGTTGTCAAATGAGAGATTGCTATCAACTTGGGTCCCCAGGTCCCTAATTACTTATTCTGTACTTAATGGATTAACATCAATGTGGTAATTTGTGGGCACATTGTTTTTGCCAAAGGGGATGAGTATAGACTTTTTGGCGTTTAGCTTGAGGCCATGGCTCTGGCACCAGTTGTCTGTTTCTATGAGGCCCTTTTGGAGGATGCTTGTGTCGGCTGAAGAGTCAATTATGGCTCCCAGTTTGCAGTCATCTGCGAACTTGGTCAGCCACAGTCCTTCTGTGTAGGCCTGTACCTCCGAGAAATATATACCAAACAAGAGAGGTCCCAGGACTGAGCCTTGTGGGACGCCACTTGTAACTGGTTTGGAGTCTGACATAGCTCCAGCAATTCAAACCATGTGGGTTCTGTCCTTGAGCCAGTTTGCAACCCATCTAGTGACATAGGGGTTTATATTTAAGCTGGTGAGCTTATCTATAATGCCCGAGTGGGGTATTGTATCAAAGGCTTTTGCGAGGTCCAGGTAGGCTGTGTGGACCACCTTCCCCTTGTCAATGGCCTTGGTGACTGTTTCAAAGAAATCAACCAGGTTTAAGAGGCAGGATCTGCCCTTAATAAAGCCAAACTGGGTAGGATCCAGTGTCTGTAGGTCCCCAATATCTTTATTTATGAGGTCCATGATGATCCTTTCCATAGCTTTCCAGACTAAGCTAGTCAGGCTTATGGAGCGATAGTTTCCAGGATCCGTTGAGGCACCACCTTTCTGTAGAGGGACCACTGTTGCTGTACGCCACTCTTTGGGTACATATCCTGTGGTTAGGCTGGGACTGAAAAGGAGTTTTATGTTTGGGTTTAGTTCTTCTTGGAGTTCATGTAGGATGCAGCCCGGGACACCGTCTGGTCCCATTGATGCTGTGTTTTTTGCTTTGGAGAGGGTGGCTCTTACCTGAGCATCTGAGATGTCAGGGGGGTAGCACTCTGCTGGGATAGATATTTGCCCTTTTGGTGGGGAGGGGGGAGAGAAGTTTGCGCTGAACCTGTCAGCTAGGATGTTGGCAATGTCTGTGGGTTTGGTGTATTTTTTGCCATTTTGGACTAATTCTGAGCATATCTGGGAATTCCCACCCAGGCTCCTAACATAACTAAACAAAGCCTTGTGATTATCCTTAGTGTCCTGTGCAATTTTTCGCTCAAAGCTGGCCTTAGACGATTTTATGAGTGCCTGTAGTTTTTTGCTAATACTAATCAGAGATGCCTTCCCTTTTTGGGATTTTGCTCTATCATGTAGTAGCTTCCTCCTTCTATTGTATAGTTTGTTTATGGCTGGGGTCAACCAGACAAGATGTCTGCCTTTGGAGGATTGGGTCTTGGTTTTATTTGGGATTGCATGATCCATGCATTCCTGAAGGTGTTCATAGAATGCGTTTATAAAGGATTCCGTGGTCTGGGCCGTATATTCCACAGGCTCTGGGGCTTTCAAGGATTCCACCTCGGTTTTGAGGAGTGTGAAGTTTGCTTTAGAGAAGTTTTTCACTGTGGTTTTCTGGGCAGGGGGTGGGGTCGGGATGTGAATATCCAGTGAGATTAGTTTATGGTCTGATCTTACCAGTGAGGGTTACACTTCTGGTCTGGAGCATAGAGTTCCCATGTTGGTGATGATAAGGTCCAGTATGTTTTCCCTTCTTGTGGGAGTGGTAACAAGTTGTTCCATAGCATTTGAGTTTATAAATTCTAGGAACCTTTGGGCTAGGGTGTTGGAGCTAGAGTAATGCTCCCAGTCTATGTTTGGGTAGTTGAAGTCACCCAATATAATGGTGTTTGGAGAGACCTTCATATTTTCCAGTGTTCTCAGGAAGGCCGAGTGGGGTTCCTGGGTTTGGGAGGGTGGTCTGTAGCAGGCTATAAACTGGAAGGCAGTTTTACCCACTGTTAGTTGCACATGGATAGTCTCTGATGCTTCGTGCTGTGCCACCAACCTGGAGGTGAGGGTATCTTTGACGAATATTGATACTCCCCCTCCTTTTGTGGTTCGGTCCAAGTTTTGGGGCCAAAAAGCATGGTATGAGATATAACCTTGTAGTGCTGGAGTGCTCTCGGGAGCCTTGAATCAGGTTTCTGTTACTGCACAGATATCGATGTTCTCCATGCTAAGGAGAATTTTGAGTGCGTGCATCTTGAGGTTTAGACTTCTGGCATTGAGTAGCATTACTCTTAGTTTCTTATCCGTTGTGATACCTATGGAGGTGGGTTTGTGTTTTGAGCCTTGCCTAAAAAAGGCACTATGGGGGTAGCAAGAGCCTTTGCCAATATCCGAAAGCCCAAGGGTGACAGGTGCAAGCCGTCCCTTGCGAAGCATCGTGGCTTGTCGAGCATGTCATCCCAGGCTGACAGGCATTGGATCCCCTTTGAATGACACTAATACTTAAGTCAATTGTTGAAATTGATCATCTTGTCTTCATATTGTGGCATCATTCTTGGTGAGGGTAAGATGCTACTCAAGGTCAGGGTCATACCAGCCTGGGCCACATGCTCAGAGCGCTTCTCTATGTCTCTTTTCATGTAGTCCAGAGAGGTACATCTCAGGTCATTCACACCAGCATGGACAATGACTGAGTCATATTTGTACTTGCCTTGGAGTGACCTTAGTGCTTGTGTTATGTGGCGGATCCTAGCACCCGACAGGTAGCTCACCGTGACCTTCTTCTTGCTTAGCCTGGTGAGCGGGACGTCAGTGTGCCTGACGATAGAGTCACCTATTACAAGTGTATCAGGTGTGTTGTTTAGACTTAAGGGCTGTGACTGTTCGGCACACTGGCTTTGTGAGCTATGTGTTGCACGGGTTTTGTTTTGGGGTAGCGGTTGCTTGGGTGTCTGCTTTGGAGGTCTCTGCTGCTTAGGCAGATTTTTATTTAGAGCCACCGAGTATGTTTTTGTGTGTTTATGTGTTTGGTTTGCTGTCGTGGTAGGTCTATGTGAGACTGGAATTGTAGTGAGTGTGGTTTCCTTCTCCTCCTGACTGGTTACGCCAGTACTGAGTTGAGAGAGCTTAGCCTCCAGTTTGGCTATATGGTTACATCTCTCACATGTGTTGGAATTTGTTAGGAGGAGGAGAGGGTTGTCTGTGTACATAAGGCGGTTGTAACATTGCCTCAAGATTCCCAGATTCACCAGCTGGACCAGAGAGGAGATTGACAACTGACCTTTGGACATGCTAGAATAGTATTGGGAATTCCTTTATAATTGAAAAAAAGGGTCAATGGGGAACAGGTACTCAAGGGGAGTTTGTGAGGGTGTAGTACTTTTAATTTTTTAGTGCTGACTTATATAATTGCTTTAGTGAGTAAGTACCAGGTTACTTAAATGCAATGTGTTACAGGTAACTTAAATGCAAAAACGACAAACAGTAACTTTCTTTCAAGTGAAACAAGGAAATAAGTACAGTAAGCAATGCAGATATCACCAGGGATCCACAGAAGCACTGAAAAGCCATGTTTTAGTTGGAATTAGCGTTTCAGGGAATAACAAGCAAACAAACAACAAGCATACAAACAAAGCTAGATTCAGCAGGCCTGGATCTAGTCTACGCTACAGCAAACAAGGTGCACCAGTTTCAGTAAGAAACAGTTCAAATATGCAGGCACTATAAGCCTTCAACCAGAAATTCCCAGCTCAGAAGGGCAAAGTCCAGCCTCTCCTCCCACAAGAGTGCAGACCACGAACCTTCTTAATGTAAAATAACTGGCCTGAAGCCCAAGTACTTAAACCAGAACTAATACACTTTTAGAATAACAGACACTGAGCCCTCAATCAGCTGTTCCCAACATAGAAGGATGTAAGCTACCTGTCCTGCCACCACAGTGCAGGCCACAAACCTTCCTAATGTAGAACAACTGGTCTGAAGCCCAAGTGCTTAATCCAAAAGACTTAGAATGATAGCTACACTTTAATCAAGTTACTACCAAGCAGTAATAAATACAATTGAATACTTTAAAGAATGCCTGGATTAGTGCTCAAGTCACACAAACAAAGCCAGATTCAGCAGGCCCGGATCCTGTCCACGCCACAGCAAACAAGGTGCACCAATTTCAGTAAGAAGCAGTTCAAATATGCAGGCACTATAAGCCTTTAACCAGAAATTCCCAGCTCAGAAGGTCAGAGTCCAGCCTCTCCTCCCACAAGAGTGCAGATCACGAACCTTCTCAATGTAAAATAACTGGCCTAAAGCCCAAGTGCTTAAACCAGAACTAATACACTTTTAGAATAACAGACACTGAGCCCTCAATCAGCAGTTCCCAACTTAGAAGGATGTAAGCTACCTGTCCTGCTACCAAAGTGCAGGCCACAAACCTTCCTAATGTAAAACAACTGGTCTGAAGCCCAAGTGCTTAATCCAAAATACTTAGAATGATAGCTACACTTTAATCAAGTTACTACCAAGTAGTAATAAATACAATTGAATACTTTAAAGAATGCCTGGATTAGTGCTCAAGTCACACAAACAAAGCCAGATTCAGCAAGTCCGGATTGATGAGCCATAGAACAGGGTTATTTTTGGTTCCTTTGGTTCTTATGGCAGGTAATTCATTTAGTAAGGAATGCATTATTGAAAAGGGTAACAGCAACTTCTAGTGGCAGGTGTTTTTAGAGTATTGCAGTCATATTGGGAGAGGTAGTTTGTAAAAGTGTCTGTTAAAAGAAGAGAGTCTACATACTTGTTTTAATACTGTATGTCTGGGGTATGATTAGTTTAGTAGCTATAACTGAAGAGAGAGAAGGGGCATGTAGTAGGATGTGGTAATGATGAGTATGGTTATTATAATTGTGACAGTAGATTAGAGGAGCAGCATATTATACATAAGTTAGGGGAAGACAGAGTTGGCTGGGTGGAAGTTATATGCTATTTTTGTTGGAATAGATTGGGGGATGTGAGTTAGATAGGTCTGTGATATGAGTTTGCAAGTTGAGGGTTTAGGCCAGTTGAATGTCTCAGTGAATTTGGTTGGTAATTTTGTTGTAGGGTTGAGAGATAGAATAAAATAAGTTTAAATGAAGTAGGGTGGGTGAGAATAGGGAGTAGGGTAGGGGAGTGGGCTGAAAAGATGGTACAGCTGTCATGGGTGAAAAAAATATCTGTAAGCCTGAAAGTTGTATATGAATGGGCAATAGAATTGCATTGAACTGCTGAGGCGAAAGGAGACGTTTAAGTGTATTATGGGTATGTGACCTACAAAGGTATGTGAGATGGGCAGTAGACTGATATAGTTAGGGAAAAAGAAAGTTTAAAAAACTGAGAAAAGATAATTTTTTAACTACTTTTAAAGCTAACCAAATTTAATACTCATAGCAGAAGTTATTTTCTCATTAGTTAGTAAAAACTTCAAGGCATGGAAAAGGGAAGAAGCAAACCAACATAGAATTGCCTATGCAGGCAAAAAGGGAGAGTCACAAAAGCAGTAGATGAAAAGAGCAATTAAAAAGGCCAAGGCTGCCAGCAAGAGTAGGGTGTAGCTCATTAATGATAAAATGATGGGGAGGGGAAAGATTAAGTTGTAGTGGAGGCTATTTTTGATTCTAGTTAAAACAGTCAAAAAGCAGGACCACTAAGTACTGCCAAGCAGAGAAGAGACATTAAACGTATAGGTTCATAGGTGTTTACTAGGCTAATGACCACAAGGGCATTTTAAGCCTAACCATGCATCCCAAATACCTGACAAGTTCTGATACCCTTGATAAGTGTAAGGAGGGGCTTTGGAGATGCATCATCTACAAGCTAGGACTTGGGAGATGAACCATTTTCAGGTTGCCTGTATCCATTAGATAGATAAATGCCAAACCAGGGATTCATTTCTTGTTTTCCATCCAATTGTCCAGGTTGCACTTGAATTGGGTTAGGGAGGAACTTTGCTTCACATGGATGGGGATCCTGTTCCAGAGCTGGGGTAATCTCTGAGATACATACCTGTTTCTACAGCAGGTCCTATTTATATCACAGGCAAGGTTTACGTCTTTAGAATAGGTAATTCTGGTGCTGTTTATTTTGCAGATATGAGTGGGGTTTGGCAATGCCCTGTATGTCAGGCACAGATCTCCCCTCAAAAGCCTCTAGGAGACAGAATACAGGAATAGAACACTGAGACAGTCTGCACAGGACATTTTACTTAAGCTCTGTAATCCTTTAGTGAGGAACCTCCAGGTACATACCAAAGGGGGCATTGTACTCTATGATAGTTCTGATGAATGCCAAATACAGTGAAACAATGACTTGCTTGGACTTAGATGTCATACCTTTGTTTACAAGATGCGCAACATAGAATGATTTCCTCACTATTGTAGACAAGTGTTGGTCAAAGACTAGATTACTATTTATGTGTGTTCCTAAGTCCTTGACTACTGGGTCAGCTCTAAGGGGTGTGTTGTCAATATGATAGTTACCAGGGATGGATGACTTCCAGAAATATACTATTATGCATTTCTTGGCATTTAGTTTGAGTCCATGGCTCAGACATCAGCTGTTTGTGTCAGCCCTCCTGGACAACATTTGTAGCAAATGCCGAAAAGAATGGTCCAATGAATGATCCCTGAGGGACTCCACTTATTACTGGCCTCTTTGTAGAGGTGGACTCCCCAATTCCTACTTCCTGGGTCTGTCTGTGAACCAGTTGGCTATTCCACTGGGTAACGTACGAGTTTGTACTTAACCTCCTGAGTTTGTCAACAATGCCCAAGTGGGGTATTGTGTCAAATGCCTTGGCCAGGCCAAGGTAGGCAGTGTGAACCATTTTGCCCTCATCCATTGCTTTGGTGACCTTCTCAAAGAAGTCTACCAGGATGGCTAGTTATGATCTGCCCTTGAAGAAACCAAACTGGGCTGGGTCCAGTGTCTGTAGGTTTGCTATATCACTATTGATCATTTCCATGATAATTCTTTCCATGGCTTTACATATAAGACTAGTGAGACTTATGGGTCTGCAGTTTCCAACGTGTGTAGAAGCTATGATTAAATAGCAGTTCCAGAGGCTCTGATAGGTCTGTTTCATGCTATTTAGAAGGCATCCTGGGATATTGTCTGGGCCCATTGATGCAGTGTTCTTGGTCTTAGAGCAAGCATTAAGGAATTGCTCTCTAGTGATAGTAGGGAGAGTTATATTTGATGGCATTTCCTGAGGGAAGGTTGAGAGTAAGAGAGGGGTAAAGTTGGAGCTGCATTTATTAGCCACTAGGTTTGCTATACCATCTGACTCAGTATAGGTGGCTCAATTTACAATGGGCTCTGCACACAATTGTGTATTGCCTTTGAGGTTGCAGACATAGTTAAAGAATGCCTTGTAGTTGTCCTTGGCCTGGAATGCCAAATTCATCTCAGATCTGGCTTTAGTAGACTTTATTTGTCCTCTGAGATGTTTGTTTAGCTTGATGAGAGTGCTTTTATCGTGCTGGATGCTGCACCTCCTAATTTTTGTCATGATTTTCTTCCTTCTGTTAAATAGCCTATTGATGTTTTGATTCCACCAGGGGGCTTGTTTTTTGAGCTAGCTCTGTACTTTTCCTGGTAGGTACAGCTGCCTCTATGCAGCTATTAAGATGCTTGTACAGTGTTTCTGTGAACAGATCTGCATAGGCAGCAGTATTCTCAGGGTTTATGGGGGCCTGAACATTTGCCCAGTTATCACTTAATAGCAGGAGGTTAGTCTTAGAGTAGTGCTTGAATAGTCCAGGTTTTGCTGGGGGTCCAGGTTTTATTTTTACTTGAAAGTAGACCATTTTGTGGTCTGATCTTGCCAGGGAAGAGGTTACAGTATGGAATGTGCAGCACTCTCCCATATTAGTGAGGACAAGATCCAGTATGGCTGCACCCCTGGTTGGTGCATTGACTATCTGATTCAGGGAGTTTGTGTTTATAAAATTCAGGAATCTCTGTGCCTGTACATTTGGTGTCATATAGGATTCACAATTAATAGTGGGATAACTAAATTTGCCCATGAATATGGTGTTGGGTTGGATGATTAATGTTTCTAATCAGTTTACATACATGGTGTGGGTTTCTTGGGTCATAGAGGGGAACCTATAGTTGGCAAAGAAGAGATGTTGGATTTTTCCTATAGTGATTTGAGCATAGTGCAGCTCAAGCACATTGTCCTGTTTGACCAGCTTTGAGGTATATTGATTTTTGATGTAAACTGATACACATCCATCTCCTGTCTGTGAAGCAGCTGGTCTAAATGTGGTGGAAGGCATTATAACATTCCACTGCTGGTGTGCTCTCCATGGCTTTAAACCATGTCTCATGGACTGCACAGATATTAGCATTTTCTAGGGTGAAGAGAGATTCCAGGGAGTGGAGTTTTTTGTTTAGACTCCTAGCATTGAGCAGTAATACCTTTTGATTTTCTTGGTTTTGATTTGCTCTATTGGAAGTACTTTCAGTTTGGCATTACCTAAAAAAGACACTATGGAGGAAGACAGTGTTTTAGCTAATATTCAAAAACCTAGAGGGGAGAGGTGTGGACCATCCCTGGCAAAGTAGTGTGGTCTGTTGACCATCTCCTTTCAAGCTGACAAATATTGCACCCCCTTAGAATGACACCGGAAACTAATCCAGTTATTAAAGTCAATCATCTTTTGTTCGTATTGTGGCAGCACCCTTGGAGAAGGTAAAATGCTGCTCAATGCTAGGCTTGTACCAGCCTGAGACACATATTCTGAGAGCTCCATGATGTCTCTGTTCATATAGTCTAGGGAGGTACATATCAGGTAATTTACTCCCACATGGACTATGACTGAGTCATATTGGTACTTGTAGTCCAGTGACCTGAGTGCATGCATAATGTGGTGGATCCTACCCCTGATAAGCAATTGGCCGTGACTTTCTCCTTACTCAGCCTGGTGAGAGGCCCATCAGTGTGTCTCACAATGGAGTCTCCAATGACCAGGATGTTGGATATTGTGATGGCTTACGTTATGGGCTTAGAGGTAGAGGCTCCATGAGATGTGGGTCTATGTGTTGATGTGGGTGTTGTTTTGAAAGAGTGCATTTGGGGCTGCTGAGGGTATTTGTTATGTGTACTTCATCTAAGATGTTTTTGTGGTTTAGGAAGGTTACATTTAAGTGCCTCACCATATGTGGGTCTATATGTCTTCTTTGAATTGTGTGTGATGAGTGCAGCGTGCATACTACTGGCAACCTGGCATTGCTTTCAAGACAACATGACCAGGATAACAGAATGAACAAGTAAATTCCCCTAACACTGAATAAAAGACAAGTCTGTATGCATTTGCAGGGCTGGATGCTGTATTTATTCTGCTGTAGTCTTTGGAGTGGGAGGGGGTTAACACATAAATACAGAAATGTATAAAAGATTACATAATTTAAGTACAATATGGCACTATATTATTGCCACATTATAACTGCAGTGTTAATGGCACAAATTTTGCCTTTTCCATTTAAAATATGAGATACAGATGTAATCCTAACTAGGCCTGTGCTGATGCACAACATGTTGAAAGTACAAATCAACACAATATTTCTAGGCTCAGCTTACAACACCAATTTTACCTGCTTAATACTGAGCATAGACTAACTTCCTGGTTTTATATGGAAGAGTACACAATGCGTCAGTTACTCTTATATAGAATCATTTATAGTCCCGCTTGTGTGACTCATGATTCTCAGAAACTTAACTTGCAGCATATCCTCTGTTCTATGGGCAGACAGACATTCTCACAAAGTCATACTTCATACCCTTATTACAGACCAGAATTAAATATTCTCTCTTGTTCCTAACACTTCACTGAAAAGAGAAATTAGAACCTCTCTCCCGTGTCTAATACTTTATTTAAAAATACTTAAAGAGAAATCTTGATGAGTGGATGGGAAATAGAAAATTTACCCCAGCGATCAATCCAGTAGCTCTACTCAACAGAGGCACTGGAAACTAAGGTTGGGTGGTACGTGGCCAGGGTAATCCTATGGGCTAGGTTTGTAAAGGCTCCAGGGCCATTAGCCTAGTACACAGCTATGAACCTATGCAGACTCACACACACACACACACACACACACACACACACACACACACACACACACACACACACACACACACACACACACACACACACACCTCTCAACCTCTTAGCACAAAAAATCTGGAGAAGGCCTGACAGAATGGAGGGGTCAAAGGCCCAAAAATATGTACAGATTTTAAATATTGCTCTCATAAACTTAGAAAGTTGCTAGAATAACAGGATTGGTCATAGCATGCATTTTTCTGAGGGATAAGAAATCTGAAACATAAATGTATATCATTATTTAGTGACTTCAGTCCTCAGATCATCCCAGTGATTTGAGAGAAAATCATAAATTTTGTGAGGAACAGATCAATAAAATGAGGTAAAAATCTGGACATTCTGCGAAAATCTGTGCAGTTGAGAGGTATGAACACACATACACACACACACACACACACACACACACACACACACACACACACACACACACACACTTCAGCGTTAAAGCTTCTTTATAGTTAACTACCTTTCTGAATGCTATGGCTTATCTTCCCTTTGATAGCACTTTAACTACACTTCTGTAAAAGAACTGAATACAAGTGTTGACCGACCTGCATTTTTTATAATCTTGCTGTTGAATGTTTAACTGATGGTCATTGTTTATTCTAATACAAAATGTCTCCATAATCCTTCATGTTTTTGAGAGCAAACTGTTTGGTTTGTAGCATTCTATAGTCATTGGCTATCTTTTATACTTGGAAATAACAGATTCTGTTTTATAGGCTTCAAGTACTTTTCTTTTTCATAAGTTATAATAAGTAAGATTTAATAATTTGGCATAGTCAGTTTTGTCCTTCAAGAGTTCTCAGGTGTGTGTTTAATATTCCTTCCTTTTGCGCAGCATTTTATGGTTTATTCCCTGCATTCATGATATTGTTTCATTCAATAAGGCATTTACACTTTTGCTCTCTTCCAGGTTGTTTACGATGCTACATTCAATACCGTTTATTATTAAAATGCTCATAGAAAAGTTTTACTTGTGTGTCATTTACTATTTTCTCTCTGTTATAAATTCATAGCATGTTGATCACTGTTTCTTCCCTTGCTAATACAGTTAAAAAAAGTTTTATTAACTTTCACATCCTTAATCCAGTGTCCTTCTTATGGCTGTTGAGCTCCTTTTCACAGCATTGTAATCATTTATTTAGGCCATCTCCTTCCTTTTTGTATGTCACTTTCTTCCCATTGTTACACTTTGTATGTAATTTGTATGCAACATATTTGTTTTCATTATCTGCAACGGAGTCTGATGACTTTCTTTTTTTATTTCAAGTGTCCCTTGACTTTTTGTATTGCACCATTTCTGGCTTGATTCCTGCCTGCTCACACGTACTGACAGGGGCTACCATCACTGGTTTTGATGGCCAGTCTGCATTCCTCTAACCATGCACCCTATTTCCTGGCAAGCTTCCTCTGTCCTGCAGGGGTGATGTCAGTGGAGCCATTGTGAAAGCCAAGTAAGAACCACCATCTTTCTCCCTCTAGGTAGTCCATCTTCCCTGCCTGCCCTGTCAAATGCCTGAGCTCCACTTCTCAAACTAGAGTTACGTGAGCTGTAGTCAGAGCTTTGTCTCCTGGATCCACTGGTGCTGTCCAATAATATTTTGCTTTTACCTTGAAATGTTTAAATGCAGTCTCTCTCCCCGTACTGTTATGAGTACCCTCTGGAGCCATTTCTCCATTGACTAAACCAACATCTACCATGTGCTCATCTAAGCCTGTCTATAATTCTTCAAGGGTGGGCTCCTCTTCTGCTCTCATCAAAGGCTGAGTCTGGTGCAGTACAGCTTCTGTGATGGTTTTCTTCATTCAGAAGCTACTGGAAGTATTACTTCCATCTGCCTTTGATTTCCTATGGATTGGTGTGCAGGTCGTTGTGGTCATCTATTATGAAGGGTATCTGTTGACTATCTATCTTTCTGTCTTGGCCTTGCAACCTGATAAAGTATGTTTGTCCTTTTTGCTTAATCATTTTCCAAAAGCTAGTCCAGTGCCTCTGATTTATTGTTATTTGCTAATTCAACTGCTCTCTTACATTCTTTGCTAGCCAACCAGTATTCCTTTTTAACCTTGTCTTTTTTTATCTCCCACTTTTCCTGCAATCCTTCTTTTTTTAGATGACTTCCTGGACTTCTACATTTGAGCACCTGCGTTTTCTATGTGCATTATTTCCATATCTGGCTTCACTGTTTTATCTGTCCTGTAGTCCTCACACATGCTCTTTTGAAGCACTACCATCTTTGTCATCTCCAACTATTTCCTCCTCTTCCTGAGGGGCTGGAGCCCTGACTATATCCTTGAACTCACGTGCTTTCTCTCTCTAGTCAACCTTCAGGTATTCAGACAAGTCTCTGTTGAACCTACAGCCTTCTCTGACATCCATCATCATCTTCTAAAGCATCTCCCTCACCACAATTTTCACACCATTTCTAGTCTTTTTCCTTTTCACTAGCACACTCTGGATTCTAAGCCAAGTGACTTTGCCGTGCTGCCCTTCCATCTTGTCTCCTGAATGCAGACGATGTCCAGCATCTTCCTTACCATGATGTCATTCACTTCCAAGCTGCATCCTGTCCGTTTACCTATATAGTCTAGCATTTTTAGTACATGTTTGACAGTTTGGTTGGATCTACATCCAGATTTTTATCAACAGAGATATTCCAGGTAACCCAGGCTGGATAACTAAACACCAGCTTATTGACGTAGGGGCTAGACCCATGCTAATGGTGGGAGGGGTTCATGTGTCCCTAGCATAAGTCAGAATAGGCCAGATCATCACCTCACTTAATACTAGCAAATGTCAATTTTTGGGGCACATTAGTCAATGTGACTCAGTCATTTAGAGACAGATTTTTTTCTTACAATTTCAAGAGGCTATCCCTGACCCAGTATACAGTGGTGATAAGCATTTTTCTGTCTATGGTATACTGTGCAACACACACAGTGTACAGTGTGTGATAAGGGTTTTTCTAGCCCTGACACAGTGTATAGTGTGTAAGTGTTTTTCTAGCTATACTATACTGTGCATCACACACAGTGTACAGTGTGGGATAAGGGTTTTTCTATCGATGGTATACTGTTCACCACACACAGTGTACATTGTGTAGTAAGGGTTTTTCTATCTCTGACACAGTGTACAGTGTGTGGTAAGGGTTTTTCTATCTATAGTATACTGTTCACCACACACAGAGTACAGTGTGGTAAGGGTTTTTCTATCTATAATATACTGTTCACCACACACATTATACAGTGTGTGGTAATGTTTTTTCTATCTATAGTATACTGTTCACCACACACAGAGTACAGTGTGGTAAGGGTTTTTCTATCTATAATATACTGTTCACCACACACATTATACAGTGTGTGGTAATGTTTTTTCTATCTATAGTATACTGTTCACCACACACAGAGTACAGTGTGGTAAGGGGTTTTCTATCCCTGACACACTGTACAGTGTGTAGTAAGGTTTTATTTATCTATAGTACACTGTGTATCACGCAGAGTGTGCAGTGTGTTGTAAGGTTTTTTCTATCTATGGTATACTGTTCACCACAGACAGTGTATAGTGTGGTAAGGGTTTTTCTATCTATAGTATACTGTTCACCTCACACACAGTGTAACGTGTGTGGTAAGGATTTTTCTATCTCTGACACAGTGTACAGTGTGTGGTAAGGGTTTTCCTATCTATAGATTAGTGTGCACTCCAGCTGATAGCCAAAGCAGTTGGTCTATACAACTGCCCCCCCAACATGCACTATCTAGAGTCTGCATTACCCACAACTGCATTACTGGATGAATTTTAGTTGGAAGCACTCAGCATATTTTTGGGAGATGGTAGGAATCCTACAGAGAGACAGGGAGAGCATGCAAACTCCACACAGACATTGGCTGGAAGTCCGGCTCTAACCTTGCACTTTGACAGAAAGGTGTATCCCAGATGATTGGAGAATGAGTATTCTAGTGCCAGTGTACATGAACCAAGGAGACATTCAATACTGTGGGCAGTATAGTGGTATCAAACTCCTGTCACACTGCATGGAAGTTCTGGAAAGGGTGACTTCTAAATGAGTATGCAGAGTATTCGAAAATAAGATGGGAGATGAGCAGTTTGGATTCAGATCAGGATACAGCACAAACAACTCAATGTTTACAGTGAAACAGATAGTTAAGAAAAGGCTACAGATGAGGAAAAAATCCAACTGTGTATTCCTAGATTAGAAGAAAGCATATGGCAATGTCCCAAGAAACTTATTTGGGCAGTCCTGCTATGGTTCAACGTCCCAGAATCATTGGTAGAATTAGTGCAAGGAATGTACAGGGACCCAATGACACAAGTGTGTTGACTCTCACAGAGGTTCCCAGTGGCAGTGGAAGGGGATTAGTGTTCAGGTTTGAGTGCGCTACTTTTTGTACTGGTGATAGACTACATTAGCAAGCAGGTTGGGGCGAAGACATCAACAAATCCTCTGTATGCAATCAATATGGTATCACAGGCAGACTCTGAAGAAGAGCTTCACAAATGCCAGGGAAATGGAATACAAAAGTGAAGGCAGAAGAGATAAACATGATCAGAGGTAATAAGGTGACTGGAGCAAGTGGGGGAAACCAGAAGCTACAAAGTTAAACAGAAAGGGCAAATGGTGGAACAGGTCAAAAGCTTCAAGTATCTGGGAGCAGTAGTTCAGGAGAAATTGGAAGGTCTGAATGAGGAGGTACAAGCTAAAATCAGAAGGACTCCAGCCAAATGGCAAAGAGTACTTGGGGTAATGTATGACAGAAGAATGCCAAAGAAGCTGAAAAGTAAGGTGTACAAAACAGTGATGTGATCAGTAGTTCTGTATGATACATAAACATGGGCAGTGAAAAGCCAATGAAGGCAGGAAACTAGAGGTGATGGAGATGAAGTGCTTGAGAAGGGTGGTAGGATGCACACTGTGGGGCAGATGAAGAAATGAGAACATCAGAGCAGAAGCTAAAGTAGATCCAATTGCTAGAAGGGATGGAGATGAAGTACCTGGATAGGAGGTGGGATGCACACTGTGGGGCAGATGAAGAAATGAGAACATCAGAGCAGAAGCTAAAGTAGATCCAATTGCTAGAAGGGATGGAGATGAAGTACCTGGATAGGAGGTGGGATGCACACTGTGGGACAGATGAAGAAATGAGGACACCAGAGCAGAAGCCACAGTAACTCTAACTGCAGACAAGTTCAAAGAGGACAGATTATGGCGGTCTGGGCACATGTGAAGAAAAGAAGAAGATAATCTGTTGAAGAGGATTTGGGTCAGACTGAAAGAAGGCAAGTAGAAACGAGGGTATCCAGTAAAAAGGTGGATGGACTGTGTGAGAGAAGACCTGCAATGGTCAGGCATGATTATATAAGAAGGTAGGGGAGTGGCAGTCAATCGAGAGAGATGGTGACAGTTGAAGCAGCACCTCAAATCCATGTAGAAAATAGAAAAAGGGAGGTTGATGATGATGATGATGGTAATGATGACGTGGATTAAAAGAATCCTTCATCAGGTGTGAAAAGGAAAAATGCACATGATTAATAGTTTATCAGTCTGTACTGAATGCATTTTATTCTGAAGGAAATGTCAGTTATTTAGTGAGACCTAGGCAATGAACAAAATGTAAGGAAGAAAGCAAGTCATTCATTTATAACATTTTACAAACTGAACTAATTCAGATATTTGGCATTATTTGACTGGTGAAACCAGTAATGTTCTTCAAGCTTTATTCTTTTTTTAAGTTTTCACTTGTTAACCAGGAAAGTGGAAAAGTGAACTGGTCCAAGGACCCTTTTCATTCATGGCCTGCGTCATAGAAGCAGATATAGCATGTCACTCCATAGTCAGACACACTGACGTCCCAATCACCAGGCTGAACAAGGAGAGGGTCACAGTAAGCTGCCTATCGGGCGCTAGAATCCGCCACATAACACAAGCACTCGGGTCACTCCACGGCAAGTACAAATATGACACAGTCATTGTCCATGCTGGTGTGAACGACCTGAGACGTACCTCCCTGGACTACATGAAAAGAGACATAGAAGAGCTCTCTGATTATGTAGCCCAGGCAGGTATGACCCTGACCCTGAGCAGTATCCTTCCTTCACCAAGAATGATGCCACAATATAGAGACAAGATGATCAGCTTTAACAATTGACTTAATGTCTGGTGTCATTCAAAGGGGATCCAGTGTCTGTCTGCCTGGGATGACATGCTTGACAAGCCACGCTGCTTCACAAGGGACGGCTTGCACCTGTCACCCCTGGGATTCCGGATATTGGCTAAGGCTCTTGCCACCCCCGTAGTGCCTTTTTTAGGCAAGGCTCAAATTCTAAACCTACCACCCTAGAAAACAAAAATGGGAAGAAACTGAGGGTAATGCTGCTCAATGCCAGAAGTCTAAATCTCAAAATGCACGCACTCGAGGCCCTTCTCAGTATGGAGAACATCGATGTCTGTGCTGTAATCCTGAGAGCACCCCGGCACTATTAGGTTTTACCTCATATCATGCGTTCCGGCCCCAAAACCCAGACCACACCACAAAAGGAGGGGGTGTATCCATATTCATAAAGGATACCCACACCTCCAGGTTGGTGGCAATGCAAGCTTGAAACCATCCAGGTGCAACTAACCATAGGCAAAACTGCTCTACAAATTATAGCATGCTACAGGCCACCCTCTCAAACTCAGGAACCCCACACAGCCTTCCTGAAGACACTGGAGGGTATAAATGTATCTCCAAACATCAGCATATTGGGTGACTTCAACTACCCGAATATAGACTGGGAACATTACTCAAGCCCTAACTTTCTAGCCCAACGGTTCCTGGAGTTCATAAATTCAAATGCCATGGAACAGCTAGTCACTGTTCCCATGAGAGGAGAAAATATACTAGATCTCATTATCACAAACATGGGGACAAAATGCTCCACACCGGAAGTATATCCCTCATTGGTGAGATCTGATCATAAACTAATCTCACTGGAAATCCACATCCCGCCCCCACCCCAAACAAAAAAGACCACAGTGAAGAACTTCTCTAAAGCAAACTTCACACTACTCAAGACTGGTGTGGTATCCTTCAAGGCCCCTGAGCCAGTGGAAACCACAACCCAAGCTGCAGAAGCCCTTACAAATGCCTTCTATGAACACCTCCAGGACTGCATGGATCAGGCAATCCCAAATAAAACCAAGACTCTTTCCACAAAGGGCAAACGTCCAGTCTGGTGGACCCCAGCCATTAACAAACTTTACAATAAGAGGAGAAAGCTATTACATGATAGAACAAAATCCATAAAAGGGAAGTCATCCCTGATCATTATTAGTAACAAAATATGAGCACTCATAAAATCAACTAAGGCCAATTTTGAGAGAAAAATTGCCATGGATTCAAAGGACAATCATAAGGCCTTTTTCAGCTATGTTAGGAACCTGGGTGGAAACTCCCAGATATGCTCAGAATTAGTCCAAAATGATACAAAAATCACTGAACCCACAGACATTGCCAACATACTGGCAGACAGGTTCAGTGCAAACTTCACCCCCCTCTCCCCCCCTAAAGGAGAGATAACTATCCCAGCGGAGTGTAGCCTCCCAGACATCTCAAATGCACAGGTGAAAGCTGCACTCTCTAAAACTAAAAACACAGCATCAATGGGACCGGATGGTGTCCCCGGCTGTGTGTTACATGAGCTAAATGAGGAATTAAACCCGCACATAAGGCAGCTGTTTAATCTCATCCTTACCACAGGATACATGCCCAAGGAGTGGCGTACGGCAACTGTGGTCCCACTCCACAAAGGCGGTGCCTCTACGGACCCTGGTAATTACCGCCCCATAAGCTTAACAAGTCTAGTCTGCAAAGCTATGGAGAGGATCATAATGGAGCTCATAAACAAAGATATAGGGGACTTGCAGACATTGGACCCGACCCAGTTTGGCTTCGTCAAGGGAAGATCATGCCTTTTGAACTTGGTCGACTTCTTTGAAACAGTCACCAAGGCCATTGATGAGGGAAAGGCAGTCCATACAGCCTACCTTGACCTTGCAAAGGCTTTTGACACAATACCCCACTCGGGTATTGTAGAAAATCTTACTAGCTTAAATGTAAACCCATATGTCACAAGATGGGTTGCAAACTGGCTTAAGGACAGAACCCACAGGGTTAGAGTTGCTGGTGCTATGTCAGACTCCAAGCCGGTCACAAGTGGTGTCCCACAGGGCTCGGTCCTTGGCCCCCTATTGTTCAGCATCTACTTCTCAGAAGTACAGGCCAACATGGGAGGACTTTGGCTGACAAAGTTTGCAGACGACTGCAAACTGGGCGCCATAGTGGAAAGTGCATCGGACACAGATATCCTTCAGAAGGGACTCACGGAAACAGATAGCTGGTGCCAGAGCCATGGCCTGAAGTTAAACGCCAAAAAATGTATAGTCATACCCTTCGGGAAAAACAAGGTAACCCCAAGCTACCATATAGGTGGCAATCCACTAAGCACAGAAGAGGTTATCAGGGACCTGGGGACCCAGGTTGACAGTGGCTTTTCTATTGACACTCACGTTGCTAAAGTGGTTAGAAAGACCTTCTACATTGCCCACCTGATCATGAAGGGATTCACATCCAGATCTAGTGAGGTCATTGTTCCCCTGTACTCTTCACTTATCAGACCAATGATCGAGTACAATGCCCCATTCGGGATGTATCTCACCCGACACCTGCAGCAATTGGAGAGACCCCAAAAGTTCCTCACCAAAAGGATAAAGGGACTCCACAATCTGTCATATGCTGCCAGATTGAAGAAACTCCAGCTCTATTCAGTCGCATACCATCTGCTCAGAGGTGACATGTGCCTGACATACAAGGCCATGTCCAACCCGGAATTAATGGACATGCTCCACCTCAAAAAATCCAAATCCACCAAAACCACTAGAGCAAGTGACTTAAACCTTAGCACGGATATAAATAGGACGTGCTGGAGGGATAGATTTATCACTCAGAGACTCCCTATGCTGTGGAATAAAATCCCAGTCCATGTGAGGCAGAGCACCTCACTGGCTCTGTTCAAGAAAAATCTTGACCTGTGGATGGGAGATCGTAGGTTTACCCCAGGAATCATCTCTGTGTCACTGCTGGACAGAGGCACAACAAACTAATGGGCACAGTATTTTTTCATATAAGGGGTGGCATAAGCCACAAAAATTTGGGCTAGGCTTATAAATGCCTTAGGGTAGATAGCCTAGTATAAACCTATGAACCTATGAACCTATGGTAGTTGATAGTGTTGCTAACATTTATATAATGCAGACAGATACCACAGAATAGCATGCAATGCTTAGATGAAAGTTACAACAGAGTGTCTGTAAATGAGTTCATAACATACTGAACAGAAAATTTGCAGTGAGCAAAACATAGGAAATGAAACATCACAAGCAACAGAGCAAATAACCTTGATGACAGCTTTGCAATAGCTTATAAAGCTATATCATTTTAATGAACAATGTATTTCATTGACATAATAAGCAATGTGCTACAGAACATGTGGAAACCATATTCTGTCTTGTCGATGTTAGAAGATAGTTCTGTTTCCCTAGACCCTTTATGCTTTGACTCTGTTTATCGATTTTTATTTGGTAAGTTAGTAATGCTACTACAGTATTATTTATATTTCAATACAACATTATTTACAATATTTACATTACCCTGCTTACTATGTGTTTTCAAACTATTTGCATATCTCAGTTTAATAGGTTAAAATGTACTATGCATTAAGTCATTCTGCATAACAGTATGTATTGCATCTCAACGTTTCATTCTGCCTCATGCTACCTGTTATTTTTGAAACAGGTGCATTTTTTACTATTTATTTATTTTACATTTGTTGACCGGGAGATTCCAGCTGGATTACAAGTCCATTTTCAGTGGAGGCCCGGGGAGAAACGCTCCAAGCTATTATCGGACGGCTCTTCAGCTTCTTTTTCATTTTGCCTAATGCTTTCAGGAAACCTTTCCAACAAAGTGAAGAGCTCTTGCAGACTTTTTCATTTGCTATCAGTGTGAATAGTGAACAAAGTAACTGCGTGCTGTCTTGATTCCTTAATTCATAAGATCAGTGTCTCATCTGGCATTATGGCACTAAATTTTATTTTTTTACTCGTGGGCAATAGCTTTTATCATTATTTAAACGGAACGTCATAGTATTTATTGAGAAGTACAAAGACAAACAGGCAGGTAGAGGAACCTCTTATTTTCTGAGGTTTGCAACATTGTGGTGACTTTACCTTGATAATACACCATAACATGGCGACATGGAGACTATGTACCAGCCTAGGCAACAGAACATTAACTGTTGTGGCATATCCTTCCTAAGTGAGGAGCAGAATTAATAATTTGTAGGAAACGCTTAGTTGCATTATTACCCTGCTGATTTCTATCTGTGCAGGGTAGGTGAAGGAAAAGCTATTATCTAATAGTATTCCAATTTATTTTTTGTTTCTTTTTGACTCCCCATAGCTGACAGTCAGCTGCTCCACCTCCTCTCTTTGCCAGAAGGACTACCAGATACAGTAAACTCTCAGTTAACCGGAAATGAAGCAACCAGAAAAAAAATCGAAAAATACAATATAGTATGAACAATGCAGTTTTTCATGTGTTGCATTTTCTGTTTCCCCTGTAGTAAAATAACTTACATTTTTAGAGTTTTAAACAGGAAGATGCAAATAAATTCCCTCTCTCCTCAACCTGAGAACAAGTCAAACCAAATAAGTTAAATTGCTAAAATGTCAGCACTCGCTCCATACTCATTGTCAGTTTGCATCAGATTGTGCATTCGCTGTCCGATCTCTCTCTCTCACACACACACACACACACACACACACACACACACACACACACACACACACACACACACACACCATCTTCACCTTTCATACATCTCTCCGATCTCTCACACAAAGTCACTTCTACTTTCATACATGCATTCACTCTCTCTCTCTCTCTGTTCACTTCATTTAATTCCAGTCCATTCAGCTTGCCACTGAAAACCATTCCACATCCCATGCTTTCTAGTGGAAATATAAGTTTAAAATATTATTATTGTAGCCAGGCTTTTACTTACTGTATTTCAATATTAAAATCAAATCAATATAGTGCTTATGGTATGGTATAGTATAGCGTACAGTATTTGTCAAGTCTGTTTTTAATAGTAACTCTCAAGCAACCAGAAACTACATTTATCCTGCATCTACCAATCCCCATGGCTGCCGATTAACTGATAGTTTACTGTATGCCTTTGCTTCATGTGGGCTAATCCTGGCCCATGTTTGGGGCCAGTGAAGAGAACAGACACTGGGGCAGCATCACACTAGTCCCAGTAACACCCTGAGGATCTGATGTAAAAAGGGCATCAGTGCTGAACCCACCCACTTCTGTAAGGGGCTAATATCAGCAGGATGCCAGGTCCACCCTAAGGTAGCCACCTTGTTATTGTTTCCCCTGGTCTTCACTAAGAAAAACAAACTATGTTAGTGTGTCCTGAGTACATCCCCACAGGATGGGCACACTTATCCTCCCTGCCAGTCTCATCAAGTGCCTGAGCCACGTGTCCTGAGTACATCCCCACAGGATGGGGACACTTATCCTCCCTGCCATTCTCATCAGGTATCTGAGCCACGTGTCCTGAGTACATCCTGACAAGATGGGGACACATCCTCCCTACCAGTCTCATCAAGCACCTGAGCTGCTATTCGGACTTGGGCTGTCTGGGCTCTAAGAGGGCATTAACTTTTGATGCCAGCTGTGGGGGTCAACATTCCAAGGCATTTTTGCTGTAGTGCTATTTACAGAGCAGCTCTGGCCAGGTGTTATGTAATAAGGCTCTAGATGTCCTTCAACCTTTTGGTATCTGAGGGAATATTGCTGTATTCTAAAGGGCATTATCAACTAATTTATAATGGCCAGTCCCATAATACAATTAAATCTTCTTACAGGGCTTTGGAAAAGTTGTTTATATTTCTGTGTAGAAATACAGTTGAGTTGTGCCAAGACAACAACAAATCATTAATAAATAGGGAAACAGCAAAGGTCCAATGACAGACCTCTGCAGGTCACCTCTGGTGATGGTCCCAATTTCTGGGCATGTGTTGGGAAAAGAATGTGGATGGTTCTCTTTGCAAGGCTTTCTTTTAACCACAGCGTGATCTCAGTAGAACAACCACAAGGTTATTTTTTGTAGTAGTAGGCTGTGGTCAGCTGTCCTAAAAACTCTTATTAAGGTTAGAAATAGTGTCACAATCAATTTGTCCTCCTCAGTGTTAGTGTGGGTTTGGTCTGTGAATGTGGCCAGAAACCATGGTTTCTGTCAGCCTGTATGTCATCTTTATTACTGAATTCTAAAATCTGTTCCAAATTATCTCTGTGAATATATTGTAAGTGTGCATACATTTGTGATGGATTGAAAACCAGTGAGTGATGAGGGGATGGAACCTTTGCATGAGATATTATTACTCCATGTTCAAAACTGTGTGCTGTTGTTTTGATTGGCAGTGTTAGATTATAAATATGTGATAGAAGCATAGGAATAAAATAACTTCCTATTTATAATGTTTTGGGGTGAATATTGTGGTAGTATGACTTGCGTCCTGTCCCTCTTTTATCAAGTAAATCATGCGCCTTTGTTTTATATATTATAATGAAGGAGAAGAAGGATACTTAACACATTTACGAAGGGGGGGGGGATAATAACGAATTGGAGGCAGTTTGGAATAATATGGTATTTGGTAGTGTCAGGGAATTCACACAGACACACACACACACATATAGACACAAACACATGCACACACACACACACACACATATAGACACACACACACACACACACACACACACACACACACACACACACACACACACACACACACACACACACACACACACAGACACACACACACACACACACACACACACACACACACACACACACACACACACACACACACACACACACATGCATACATGCACACACACACGCACAAACAGACACGCACACATGCAGATGCACATGCATACATGCACACACATGCACAAACCACACAGACACACAGATATTAGCACACACACACACACACACACACACACACACACACACACACACACACACACACACACACACACACACACACACACACACACATGCATACATGCACACACACACACAAACACACACACACACGCACACATGCAGATGCACATGCATAGATGCACACACATGCACAAACCACACACACACAGACACACAGATATTAGCACACATACACACACACACACACACACACACACACACACACACACACATACACACACACACACACACACACACACACACACACACATACAATCTTTTTGCAGTGTTATCATTTAGTGACTTTTTTCCAGTTGTTGCTTTATTAAAGGTTTTTCTGGTACAGACATGTTTGACTACCTGCCAGAATGCTTTTGGTTGCCATAGGTATACTATGTGTAACCATCTTACATTGTCCTATGTCACTGAAACATCAATAAAACAAAAACAATGGCAGCAGATGAAGTCAGATGACCTTTCCACACCTTCCTCCATCCATTTCCAGAGCCTTGAATAAATGTATACTTTTTAACGTGATATGGGGCCTTACTGGAGAGCATTTCATTAGCACAAACAATCACCCTTAAATATCTCATGATGTAGACAAACTGCCAATAGAAAATAATATTAAAACGGAAACAGAGATTAAAAAGTAAAAACTTTGCAGCTGTAGAAACATTTTTCAATTAGGATTATTCTAGAAAAGCCTAAAAACTGCCATAAGTTATTAAAAGTGTGTTTTGTCTTAGTTTTCTGTAAAACTAGAGACAAATGCATTCAGCACTGTTAATGCAATGAAGTATCACTACAATTTATTTTCTAAGTTGTTAAGAAATGCAGATGCTGGGACTGAGCAGGACATGATACAACAGGATGCAATGTTAATGCTGATTTCTGATGAGGATTCTGTTATACTTACATAGTTAATGTGTTTATTAGTAAGATTATGTCATGGCTATTTCACACTGATCATATTTTTTCTCTGTAAAATCATACATCTAAAATATTTAAAATGTGGTTTAACAAGTGCATGCGACCAGTTATCTTAAGTTGGCATTACTTCTCCACTCCTTATAATCAGCATGTTCAATAACAGTTTGTTCAAAGTCAGCATTCTTTTGGTAATGCCCCTTATACGATAATGGGTTGGGACAGTAGCTTAATGGCTAAGGTGTTTGCCTTACAAACACAAGGTGCAGGGTTGGAGTCTCACAAGGGATAATTGGCTAGGCTTAAAATGGCTCACAAGGGCAGTTAGCTGAGTACTAAACTATGAACTATGAACTATGAACCTATAAAAATCAACCTGTCCAGAGTGGGCTTTGCTGGAGAAGAGTTTGGCACCTAAGAGTGTAAGTGACCCTTGTTGTAAAGCTTTGTCTCTGTTCTTCCTCAGTGATGACATTCGTGGCAGATATCAGTGATATTGCAAAACGTACCTTAAACACTCCATCAGATGCTCCTGTTAGGCAGGATATTGATGTATTCCTATTGGAGGTAAAATAACTTCCACACAGTATGTAACTGAGTGTCTTAAATAAATCCATGATAGGCAAATTGTGCGTGCTTGTGAGCCATTTGTTATGTACTGAAGATGATAATAACAATTTAAATAATAATACCTTACCTCCCCATGGCATGTAAGATAGTTTAATGACTGGTATAAACATAATGACCATGTTGAAGGATGATTTATATATAATTTTCACATGTGACACCTGTTCAGAGGAGGAAGATATTTATAGCCAAACTGGTACACATTTTTATGAAGAAAGGTGTTGCAACATAAGGCATTAGAAAATACGATTAATATTTCAACAGCTTCACAATAAATGTTTTTCATCGCATAAACTTTACTCAGATGTCATGTGTCTTGACAAAGTTATGTATTAGAAAGGGAAAAAAAGAAGTTAGGTCAGAATTAAAAGAAAAGTATAACATTCTTTAGGTGCAATGAGGAAATTTTGTAAAGTTTGAGGCTAAATTAGTGAAACTAGCAAAAGTTATGAGATGCATCAAAGGACTTCATTATAAAATCCCAACTGTGGTATTCTGTTTTTCCATGAAATGATTTGCATATAGGGGATTATGATCTGGTCTCTGATTGTAAAGTGTTTATAAGAGATGAATGCCAGCCTTGAAATGCAGCTCGAGAGGTGAATCTTTGCATCCATATGAAGAACACGTAATAATAAGTTCTGAGCAGAGATCTGATTATAGTTCTTTGTAATGCATAGAGATTATCTTCTTCATGTACTAGTAGTTACCGAAAAAAATCGTGAAGTCGTATACTGGCTTTGAAAGCCAATAAAGCAGGGGGAAGGGGTTTATGTCTTTACGTATTTCCTGCATAAGGGAAGCACTTTGTTCTGATCTAGTGGTCATAATGTAGTAGACAGCTGTCAGAAAGACAGTTGAAATTAAGCTGTTTCATGCCTGATACTGTTTAGTGGCCAGGACCTTCAGCTTTTAGTGTCAATCGCAATCTTAACAGTGCATATGGAGTGCTTAACAGTTGTTAGGCACCCTTCTAAGCATTGTTAAGATGGGGTCTAATGCTGAACCAGGATATCATTTAACTATTACTGATGTGTAATCAAAGTGCTCCATGCACAACATATTTGCTATAACATGCACTCATGAGCAGAAGGTGATCAGCCTTTTAAATGCTAACTAATAAATGGATATTTACCACACTGATGAAATTACCTTTCTGGATACAAAAACAGTTTTGATAGTGAAATAAAAAGCCAAGTGATGCTCTCATATGTTGAAATGAATATTTTGTGTTTTGTGAAAAGCTAACATTTTTTTGGTTGAAATCACAAATTTAACTGCACACTCATAGTTTTGTGTTGTGTTCCAGTACTTTATATGTAAATGAACAGCCCTGTGAGATCTCAGGGTTAGCGAAACCCATTAAAACTGCTTCCTGTCAAAGGACATTTGAAACCTTTGAATACCTAAGATTTCATACCCTTTACACACCTCAGATTGCTAAGGCATATAAACAGCTTGACAACAGGTTACCATAAATATAGACGTAATAATGAACCAATGTCACTACCATTAGGACGGACTGGTTAAAGGTGAGAAACTAGATAGCAAATCTGTATGTATTTCAGAAACGTTATGCAAATCAGGGCTTACGTAGGGGACAGAAATTCAAATGGAAAATTCAGCTCACATTCAAAATTATAGTTCAGAAGCTGAACCTATATTTACAAATTATTAGCTTTAAAAAAATTGGAATAATGATGCCCTAAACTTCTAGGTTTGGTATCATCATTCGCAGTCTATTTTTATATCAAAAGTCATTTTCAGTGCATGTGTTGTGTTCTTTAGGCAGCTTAAAACTTTAAAACATTCAGGACATCATTTGCACTTAAAAGTTAGTAAGTCAGTAGGCTTGTATGGAGATCAGGATATCAGTCTGTGACTGATATTTATTTAAACAAAGCACAGAGCACACTAGGTCCTTCTGATTTTTTTTTTTTTTAATTTCTCCAAATCTTTTGGATTTCTAGTAGCATGATGGGAATGGACCCTGTTCCTAAGTCAAAGTGCAATTAAAGTTCATGAAATTAGTATTGTTTCAATATTTGATGCCAAACAAAAGTGCTCTTCACAGCACCCGCAATGTGCCCAGTAATGACTTCTTCTGCAATTCGTATGGGGTTACATGTAATGCTAGCATATCTAAATACGATTGTAGATTCTTTTTTATAAGCTCCATTGTTCCTACTACTGTTGGATCTGTCTGGGTATCTTTCGCCCACATCTCATTTCTGCCTGCAAATTCCAATATTTTATGACTTTGTGCCTCTCTGTATGCAGGTCACTGTAGTCACTAGGTGTGGCAATTTCATCATTGTTACTTTTGTCTTCTTTTCTTGGACCACTATATCCGGTTTTCTAGCATCTGTCTTTTGAACTGCTGGTAATGGGTGATCTCATGTGATACTTCATAATTCTCTATTATGCTTTGTGGCTCATGTTTCCAGTGTTTTTCAGCCAATTCAGTGCCATAATGTTTGCACAATCCCTAGGGCAACAGTTTTGCCACATTATTATGCCTTTCAGTATACAGTCCTTCTGCCATTAGTATGTTGCAACCAGCAATGAGGTGTGTGACTGTTTCCAGTTCAGTTTTACAAAACCTGCATTTGTCTGTTTCCCCCACATGTTCAATGGACTTGTAAACCAGCATGTACATAGCCCACTATCTTGGGCTGCCAATATTAACCTTTCATCTCTTGGTTTAAATTCCTCTCTCCTTAACCATTCCTGCAATAGTTCCTGATCAACATGAGGTTCTTCCAGAAGTTTTCTGTACTTACAACTATATTTATGCATTTTCTACATTTCTTGCCTTCTCATCTGCTCCTTCACCTTACATTCTTTCTTTTTCTTTTTTTGGCACATTCAGTTTCTGCCAGATTTTTATCTGCTTCTGGTTTGATTTCCATTCGTGCTTGATGCTAGGTCCTTCTGACAGTATGACTGTTATTATGCATCCTCAGTCTTTCTGAGTCTGGTTCCCCTGCGTTTGACCAAAAGTACACTTATCTGACAAATGCAGGGGGTCTGATTTTATGTTAATGGTGAAGATGGCCAGATGTTGGATATGTCAAAGGTGTGGATGGCCGAACGGTGGATATGTGGACTGTACGGAATATTGATACAGGTAGGTGGGGTTGGGGGGTGAGAGTTTGTGTGTGTTTGTGTGTGTGTGTGTGTGTGTGTGTGTGTGTGTGTGTGTGTGTGTGTGTGTGTGTGTGTGTGTGTGTGTGTGTGTCTATATCTGTGTCAGTTACAGTAAAGGTCAGGGGTGAGTGAAGGATGTGTATTTTAAGTTAAAGGTAAGGGTTAGTTTAGCAAATAGATGCAGTGACATTTGTGTGTGTTTGTGAGTGTTTGTGTTTCTGACTCTGTTTTGTGTAGTGACAGTGTTACAGGAAGGTTTTAATGACCTTAAGGTGTAGGGTTAGGGTTGAGGGAAGGGGCAGTATTAGGGTTTGCACCCATTACTAAGGTGGCGGAAGGGGCCAGAGCTTTCAGATAGTGAAAGAAAGTGGTTTGGTTGTGTTTCAGGTCAGGACTTATTGAGTTCCACAGTCTGGATACTTGCACTGGATATAACGAGTCTCCAAAATAATCATTAGATTTAGTTACCGTGTGAAGCTTTTGCTTTTGGGATATTAACCTTTTTGCTTAGGTAATGAGTACATGGTAGAATAAAGTCTATGGGCTCTGCCGGACAAATGCAGGGGGCCAAGCTTCAGTCCTGACTTATAGTCACTGTCTATGTGGAATTTGCATGTTCTCTATTCCTGTTTGGTGTTTCTCTCACCTTCCAAAAACATGTTGGGTATGTCCACCTTGCAGATGTAAGGCAGTGTGTTCAATCCTAGCCTTGCTAGTTGAACTTGAGAAGTATGCAGACTGCTCCAAAAAGAGATGGAGGTGTGGTTAATAGCATAAAGCTGTAGGTGGTGCCTTTTGAGGGAGGGGTTGTGGAGACCAGCTGATGTAGCCATTAGTTGTGGTGTGGAGTATTCACTAGCTAAGAGAATGTAAATGCTAGACTGTGTGTCACATTAGAACTAGCCACTTAGTGATGTAAAAACCGGCTCTAGGTGACTTGATCTTGTCAACTAATGCCCACCAAAAGGGGTATGTGTATTTGATGATGCTAAATGAATAAAGGACAACACCTACCATGGACCCATGTTAATACTGAGAGTGGTCAACATATCCCTATTGGGCAGTGTCTTCCTGCTATAAAGCTCAGCAAACCTGGGTCAATAATTTACTGGTTGAGTGGTGTCCAATTGCTCAGCTTAGGCTACCTGGGATAGCTCTGTTGAGTGAAAGCTGGAT
Source organism: Protopterus annectens (assembly GCF_019279795.1). Classification (NCBI taxonomy): domain Eukaryota; kingdom Metazoa; phylum Chordata; order Ceratodontiformes; family Protopteridae; genus Protopterus; species Protopterus annectens. Next base: position 1,342,919,443 of record NC_056745.1, read on the forward strand.
GCAAAATCAGTCATTCTAAGATAGTGAACACAAAATTGCTAGACTGAATGTAGTTCACTGACAGTACGCAGCTAGGAAGTAGATGGCACAGTGTTAAGAAGGACACTGGACATCCTATGTATCCAGGAGACAAGATGGAAGGGCAGTGCAGCAAAACCACTTGCCTTGGGATCCAGAGTCTGCTACACAGGGACAGAAGAGAACAGATTACAAATGGTGTAGTGAGAGAGAAAGTCTTTTGAAGTCAGTGAGAGATGTCATCAAAATTAGTGGCAGAATCATGGGAGTCAGGATCCACTACAAAGATCTCACCTAACATGTAACAGGGCTGTAATGGGCAGGGAGAATGGCATTCGGGAAGTAGTTCCAGGACCTCCTAAATAAAGTGGAGCAAACAGAGCTGGTGATGGTAAAGAAGGACCTGAATGCTTATATCAGGACAAACAAAACAGGGTATAAGGACTGTCTGTGTCCACATGTGTGGGACGGCAGGAATGATAACGAAGAAGTCCTTCTAGAATTCTGTCTAATAAACAGAATAATGGTGGCCAAGACGTAGCTGTCCGAGACTGACCGTCACAAGATCACGTGCAAGAGAGGCCAGCATGCAACTCAGGTACAAGTCCTCCTAGAAAGGAAAGAGTACTGAGGTAAAATCAGGGACTATAAACTCATTCACAGCAACACAATCAGCCCCCTGCATAAACCACTGGTGGCCACAGACAGCTGTAAGCAGTGGTCAGAGAAAGAACTAAAGTCAACAGAGACTATCCTGAAGACCTGGCAATTGGCTGGTGTGAAAGTCTATGAATTCAAGCAAATACTTGGGGCTCTAGAACCTCAGGAAGAAAAATGCGGGCAACTTAAAACACCACATGTTAAGATGATAGAACAGATATATGGTCCACCCAGGCTATGGAAATAAGGTAGATAAGAAAAGCTGGGGGTGGAATGAAGAAGTTTCGGAAGTCATCAAAAGAAAGGAGTGTCAAAAGAAGTATAAGAGAGAAAAGACAGACCAAGCCAGAAAGGAATATTGGTTTTATTTTGTTTTATCCAAGTAAACATGCTGGGCAATGTGTCACTTTTTCAGGGGTGACCCAGGATCCCTCTCTAAGTGATTACACATTCACACAAGTAGGCAAATGGAGGTGGAAGGAATTAAACCCTGTACTCTGGGCATAAAAAGCAGCTCATTAACAGATCAGACAGTGGAGATGAAACTGCAGATGAGGAAAGGATGAAACTGAGCATTCCTTGACATGAAGAAATTGTATGACAAGGTCCTAATAAAGCTTATTTCGACAGCTATACAATGGTTCAAAGTTCAAGAAACATTGGTAAAGTTAATGCAGACTATGCACTAGGATCCAATGACACAAGTATGAACAGTGTTTGGAGTCACAGAGGGGTTTCCATTGGTAATGGGTGTGTATCAGGGTTCAATACTGAGTCCACTCCTGTTAATAATGGTGATGGACTGTATCAGCAAAGAGTTCAGAGAGGATAGAGTAACAAAGCTGTTGTATTCAGACAGTGTAGCCCTACAGCAACAAAGCTGTTGTATGCGGATAGTGTAGCTCTACAGAAACAAAGCTGTTGTATGCGGATAGTGTAGCTCTACAGAAACAAAGCTGCTGTATGAGGACAATGTAGCCCTACAGCAACAAAACAAAACAAAAATCGGTGCCAAACAGGTGTAACACAACAATACGAATCCAAGCACAAATACACCTCGCAGCCAAAGTCCTCCAAAACACAGAACACAGTTTATTCACAAAATAAAAGACTAAGTGGTTAAGCGCTTTCGTCAATTGACTTCATCAGAACAATAATTACATAAAAAACACTCACTTAAATATGAAACCTTGCCCACAATTAAGTAACAGGTGACCAATCATTGAAACAAAACAGTTCTTAAAGCGAAAAAGTCCATATGGAAAGAATGATGAATAAAAAGTAAAAACTGCTGTTAATGCTGTTATAAATTACTATAAATATACTGTCACATTAATGTAATGGTAAAGCTCATATAATAAGATACACAAAAAATATATATTCTAAAAAACTAAAACATGCCACATGAAAACCTTCATAATATGTATACATTAATTTACTACAATAAAATAGATAGTTCAACAGCCATAGAATGAATCTAATATCACTAATTATAAGAATATAGATATGTAAATGTGTATATAAAAAATTCACTGAAACCGATATAAAATGCGTATCACAATTTATAAGCTCTAAAGTTGAGCTCTGATTTGATGCTAACATGGTCGTTAAGGCCAGGTGGAACAGTGGAATTCAGTTCTAACTGCCATCTAGCTTCTGCCCTAAGAAGTTGGTTGGTCCAATCACCCCCTCTTATGTCTTTACCTACAACTTCAAGAATGCAAAACTGAAAAACCAACTTCTTAGGGCAGAAGCTAGATGGCAGTTAGAACTGAATTCCACTATTCCACCTGGCCTTAACGACCATGTTAGCATCAAATCAGAGCTCAACTTTAGAGCTTATAAATTGTGATACGCATTTTATATTGGTTTCAGTGAATTTTTTATATATACATTTACATATCTATATTCTTATAATTAGTGATATTAGATTCATTTTATGGCAGTTGAGCTATCTATTTTATAGTAGTAAATTAATGTATACATATTATGAAGGTTTTCATGTGGCATGTTTTAGTGTTTTAGTTTTTTAGAATATATATTTTTTGTGTATCTTATTATATGAGCTTTACCATTACATTAATGTGACAGTATATTTATAGTAATTTATACACCATTAACAGCAGTTTCTACTTTTTATTCATCATTCTTTCCATATGGACATTTTCACTTTAAGAACTGTTTTGTTTCAATGATTGGTCACCTGTTACTTAATTGTGGGCAAGGTTTTATATTTAAGTGAGTGTTTTTTATGTAATTATTGTTCTGATGAAGTCAACTGATGAAAGCGCTTTACCACTTAGTCTTTTATTTTGTGAATAAACTGTGTTCTGTGTTTTGGAGGACTTTGGCTGCGAGGTGTATTTGTGCTTGGATTCCTACAGCAACAAAGCTGTTTTATTCAGACAGTGTAGCTCTACAGCAACAAAGCTGTTGTATGCAGACACTGTAGTCCTACAGCAAAAGCTGTTGTATGCGGATACTGTACCACTACAGCAGGCACTGAACAGGAATTTCACCAATTGATAAGGGACTGGAATGTAGAACTGAAGGCACATGGGATGAAACTGAGTGCAGATAACACAGCTGGAATGGAATAAATGCAGGAAATCAGAAGCAGCTTTAAACTGACACAGAAGAGAGTATAGTGGAACAGGTTGACAGCTTCAGGTATCAGGAAGGGGCATTTGAGAAAAAGGCATGTCTGAATGAAGAGGTCAAAACTAGAATCAGATGGGTTGCAGCCACCTGGCATAGAGTGTTAGAAGTAGTGTATGAGAGAAGAATGCCAAAGAAACTGAAAAGTAAGGTGTACAAGACATTGGTGCGACCAGTACTACTGCATGGTACAGAAACCTGAGCAGTCAAGGCAGAGCAGTTGAGGAAGCTAGAGGTGATGGAAATTAAGTGCTTGAGACAGGTGGTAAGATGCACACTGTGGGACAAATGAAGAAATAAGCATATCAGAACAGAAGACAAAGTAGCTTAAATTGAAGAGAAAGTCAAGGAGAACAGATTATGGTTGTTCAGTCAAATGTACAGGAAAATAGAAGAGCGATTTAGTGATGCAGATTTGGGAGAGACAAGAAGGTAAAAGGAGATAAGTGTGCTCAGACTGGATTTCCCTGTCAAGGAGAAATGTGTGCTCAGCCAAGAGATCAATGAATGGCATGAGAAAAAATATGTGATGATTGGGCTTACCTGTCGACGAAGGTAAAGAGTGGGTCTGAACTGAGGGGTCGTGACACTTAATGTGGCACCCCAACCTTGTGTAATGTGGGAAAAGGAAGCTGATGATGGTGGTGGTGTGATTTTTTTCTGGAGTGCGGTACTTGCTCCATATGCATTATACCACTTTCAGTATATCCAGTGGTAGTGTGTTGTATAGCTGTAGTCATTTGTGATGCAAACACCACAAATGGCCTCACTACATACACAGATACACGTCCAGATTATTTCAGCTATGGAATTTAAATTAGATTATATAAAAAAAAACTATGCAAGTTGGACCCAAACAAAGCACAGGGAGGACACAGAATTAGTAGCCTGCACTTCCTGACTTCTAACCTGCACTTCCTGACTTCC
>NC_056745.1:1342924205-1342967366 GCF_019279795.1 Protopterus annectens
CTGAGAACTCCTCTGTAAAACCCCAATCTCTTTACATACTCTATCTGGGTATTACCTGAGAACTCCTCTGTAAAACCCCAATCTCTTTACATACTCTATCTGGGTATTACCTGAGAACTCCTCTGTAAAACCCCAATCTCTTTACATACTCTATCTGGGTATTACCTGAGAACTCCTCTGTAAAACCCCAGTCTCTTTACATACTCTATCTGGGTATTACCTGAGAACTCCTCTGTAAAACCCCAATCTCTTTACATACTCTATCTGGGTATTACCTGAGAACTCCTCTGTAAAACCCCAATCTCTTTACATACTCTATCTGGGTATTACCTGAGAACTCCTCTGTAAAACCCCAATCTCTTTACATACTCTATCTGGGTATTACCTGAGAACTCCTCTGTAAACCCCAATCTCTTTGCATACTCTATCTGGGTATTACCTGAGAACTCCTCCATAAAACCCCAATCTCTTTGCATACTCTATCTGGGTATTACCTGAGAACTCCTCTGTAAAACCCCAATCTCTTTACATACTCTATCTGGGTATTACCTGAGAACTCCTCTGTAAAACCCCAATCTCTTTGCATACTCTATCTGGGTATTACCTGAGAACTCCTCTGTAAAACCCCAATCTCTTTGCATACTCTGTCTGGGTATTACCTGGGAACTCCTGTAAAACCCCAATCTCTTTGCATACTCTATCTGGGTATTACCTGAGAACTCCTCCATAAAACCCCAATCTCTTTACATACTCTATCTGGGTATTACCTGAGAACTCCTCTGTAAAACCCCAATCTCTTTACATACTCTATCTGGGTATTACCTGAGAACTCCTCCATAAAACCCCAATCTCTTTACATACTCTATCTGGGTATTACCTGAGAACTCCTCTGTAAAACCCCAGTCTCTTTACATACTCTATCTGGGTATTACCTGAGAACTCCTCTGTAAAACCCCAATCTCTTTACATACTCTATCTGGGTATTACCTGAGAACTCCTCTGTAAAACCCCAATCTCTTTACATACTCTATCTGGGTATTACCTGAGAACTCCTCTGTAAAACCCCAATCTCTTTACATACTCTATCTGGGTATTACCTGAGAACTCCTCTGTAAAACCCCAATCTCTTTACATACTCTATCTGGGTATTACCTGAGAACTCCTCTGTAAAACCCCAATCTCTTTACATACTCTATCTGGGTATTACCTGAGAACTCCTCTGTAAAACCCCAATCTCTTTACATACTCTATCTGGGTATTACCTGAGAACTCCTCTGTAAAACCCCAATCTCTTTACATACTCTATCTGGGTATTACCTGAGAACTCCTCTGTAAAACCCCAATCTCTTTACATACTCTATCTGGGTATTACCTGAGAACTCCTCCATAAAACCCCAATCTCTTTACATACTCTATCTGGGTATTACCTGAGAACTCCTCCGTAAAACCCCAATCTCTTTACATACTCTATCTGGGTATTACCTGAGAACTCCTCTGTAAAACCCCAATCTCTTTACATACTCTATCTGGGTATTACCTGAGAACTCCTCTGTAAAACCCCAATCTCTTTACATACTCTATCTGGGTATTACCTGAGAACTCCTCTGTAAAACCCCAATCTCTTTACATACTCTATCTGGGTATTACCTGAGAACTCCTCTGTAAAACCCCAATCTCTTTACATACTCTATCTGGGTATTACCTGAGAACTCCTCTGTAAAACCCCAATCTCTTTACATACTCTATCTGGGTATTACCTGAGAACTCCTCTGTAAAACCCCAATCTCTTTACATACTCTATCTGGGTATTACCTGAGAACTCCTCTGTAAAACCCCAATCTCTTTACATACTCTATCTGGGTATTACCTGAGAACTCCTCTGTAAAACCCCAATCTCTTTACATACTCTATCTGGGTATTACCTGAGAACTCCTCTGTAAAACCCCAATCTCTTTACATACTCTATCTGGGTATTACCTGAGAACTCCTCTGTAAAACCCCAATCTCTTTACATACTCTATCTGGGTATTACCTGAGAACTCCTCTGTAAAACCCCAATCTCTTTACATACTCTATCTGGGTATTACCTGAGAACTCCTCTGTAAAACCCCAATCTCTTTACATACTCTATCTGGGTATTACCTGAGAACTCCTCCATAAAACCCCAATCTCTTTACATACTCTATCTGGGTATTACCTGAGAACTCCTCTGTAAAACCCCAATCTCTTTACATACTCTATCTGGGTATTACCTGAGAACTCCTCTGTAAAACCCCAATCTCTTTACATACTCTATCTGGGTATTACCTGAGAACTCCTCTGTAAAACCCCAATCTCTTTACATACTCTATCTGGGTATTACCTGAGAACTCCTCTGTAAAACCCCAATCTCTTTACATACTCTATCTGGGTATTACCTGAGAACTCCTCTGTAAAACCCCAATCTCTTTACATACTCTATCTGGGTATTACCTGAGAACTCCTCTGTAAAACCCCAATCTCTTTACATACTCTATCTGGGTATTACCTGAGAACTCCTCTGTAAAACCCCAATCTCTTTACATACTCTATCTGGGTATTACCTGAGAACTCCTCTGTAAAACCCCAATCTCTTTACATACTCTATCTGGGTATTACCTGAGAACTCCTCTGTAAAACCCCAATCTCTTTACATACTCTATCTGGGTATTACCTGAGAACTCCTCTGTAAAACCCCAATCTCTTTACATACTCTATCTGGGTATTACCTGAGAACTCCTCTGTAAAACCCCAATCTCTTTACATACTCTATCTGGGTATTACCTGAGAACTCCTCTGTAAAACCCCAATCTCTTTACATACTCTATCTGGGTATTACCTGAGAACTCCTCTGTAAAACCCCAATCTCTTTACATACTCTATCTGGGTATTACCTGAGAACTCCTCCGTAAAACCCCAATCTCTTTACATACTCTATCTGGGTATTACCTGAGAACTCCTCCGTAAAACCCCAATCTCTTTACATACTCTATCTGGGTATTACCTGAGAACTCCTCTGTAAAACCCAAGTGCATGCTCTGTACTGCATTACAAATGTTCTGATACTGTTATGCAGCTGTATATGAATATGACTGATTTTCTCTCTATCCTGAATCTGCTTTGTAAAAGTAATTGTAAAAAACTATAAATGTAATTGTAAATTTGTAAAATTATCTCCTGCTTTTGTTACTATTTGTTAGCAAACTTAATAAGTATTATGTTATCCTACTGGGAAAATTATTGTAACTTTTTTATTTTGGGAACTTTATCTTTTTCATATTGATGTATGCATCTTTTCTTCCCTCGCCTCTGCTGAAAAGGTGTTTGCTTTTGCACACCCATATGGACAATCCTGTTAAACAAATGTAAATAAATAAGTACATTTTTTATTTAAGAAGAGAATGAAGTAGATATAACGAGGGTATGAACTGGATTTTTTGAGAGACTCTAGATTCAGATATTAATGAAGAAATGTAAGATGCATCATGGTGGTATATGGCACTCCTACACCTTAGACAGCAGCAGGGAAGTGCCAATGTCAACTAAATGTCATCACTACCATAACAGAGCTTAAAGAAAACATGGAGCTTATAGGAGTGAAAAATGTGCCAAAAGGATTTAGCTAATCCCTTATCAGAAGAAAGCTTTTAGATGAAATATCCAAGCTCAAACCTCATTTAAATTCTTTAAATACAGAAGTAGCTTGTGCATAGGTAGAACTGGAAAAAAAAGAAACCTATGCATGTGTGAGTATATTTGCTTTAGCAGTTAACAAGATTTTGAAACTAGAAATTTAAACTGAAGACCTTCTTAAGGAAGACTGGAAGCTGTGAAGTAAATTGGAGGGCAAAAAGATAGGCTTCAGGCCTAATAATTTTGAGGATATTAAGGTAAGATTTAGAACTAATAATTTTGAGGATATAAAGGTATGTTTGAGGCCTAATAATTTTGGGGGAATGGAGGAATTTTGAGGCTTAATAATTTTGAGGACATAGGTTCATAGGTTCATAGGTTTGTACTAGGCTATCTGCCCCAGGGCATTTACAAGCCTAGCCAGAGAGTGTTTGGCTTTCACCACCCTTTTAAATGAGTTTACTGTGCCCTTGAAGTTAGTTTACTGTACCTCTGTCTAGTAGTGACACAGAAGTAATCCCTGGGGTAAACCTACGATCTCCCATCCACTCGTCAAGATTCCTCTTGAAGAGAGTCAGTGAGGGGCTCTGCCTAACATGGACTGGGATCCTATTCCAGAGTGAAGGGAGCCTCTGGGTTATGAATCTGTCCCTCCAGCATGTCCTATTTATTTCTGTGCTGAGGTTCAAGTCCCTTGAGCACATGGCTCTGAGGGATTTGGATTTTCTGAGGTGGAACATGTCCATTAATTCCGGGTTGGACATGGCTTTATACGTCAGGCATAGATCGCCTCTAAGTAGGCGGTATGCAACTGAGTAGAGCTGGAGTTTTTTTAACCGAGCAGCATATGGCATCTGCTTGAGACCCTTGATCCTCTTTGTGAGGTACTTTTGGGGTCTTTCCAGTTGCTGCAGGTGTCGGGTGAGGTACATTCCAAATGGGGCATTGTATTCAATTATGGGCCTGATGAGGGATGAGTAAAGGGGCACAATGACCTCCCTTGATCTAGATGTGAATCCTTTCATGATAAGGTGGGCTATATAGAAGGTCTTTCTAACCACTTTGGCAATGTGGTTGTCGAAGGAGAGATTACTATCAACTTGGGTCCCCAGGTCCCTAATTACTTCTTCCATACTTAATGGATTACCGCCTATGTGGTAATTTGTCGGCACGTTGTTTTTGCCAAAGGGGATGACAATACACTTTTTGGCATTATCTTCAGGCCATGGCTCCGGCACCAGTTATCCATCTCTATGAGACCCTTTTGAAGGATGCTTGTGTCAGCTGGAGAGTCGATTATGGTGCCCAGTTTGCAGTCATCTGCGAACTTGGTCAGCCATAGTCCTCCTGTGTTTGCCTGAACCTCAGAAAAATATATACCGAACAAGAGAGGTCCCAGGACTGAGCCTTGTGGGATGCCACTTGTAACTGGTTTAGAGTCTGACATGGTTTCAGCTATTCTGACCATGTGGGTTCTGTCCTTGAGCCAGTTTGCAACCCATCTTATGACATAGGGGTTTATATTTAAGCTGGAGAGCTTGTCTATGATGCCCAAGTGGGGTATTGTGTCGAAGGCTTTTGCGAGGTCCAGGTAGGCAGTGTGGACTACTTTCCCTTCATCACTAGCCTTGGTGACTGTTTCAAAGAAATCAACCAGGTTCAAGAGGCAGGATCTGCCCTTAAAAAAGCCAAACTGGGTAGGACCCAATGTCTGTAGGTCACCAATGTCCCATAATGATCCTCTCCATAGCCTTACAGACCAGGCTAATCAGGCTTATGGGGCAGTAGTTTCCAGGGTCAGTTGAGGCACCACATTTGTGGAGTGGGATCACTGTTGCTGTACGCCATTCTTTGGGTACATATCCTGTATTAATGCTGAGATTGAACAGTAGCTTTATGCGAGGGTTTAGTTCTTCTTGGAGTTCATGTAGGATGCAGCCTGGGACACTGTCTGGTCCCATTGATGCTGTGTTCTTTGCTTTGGAGAGGGCAGCTCTCACCTGTGCATCTGAGATGTCAGGGAGGCAGCACTCTGCTGGGATAGATATTTGCTCTTTTGGGGGGAAGGGGGAGAGAAATTTGCACTGAACCTGTCTGCCAGGATGATGGCAATGTCTGTGGGTTCAGTGTATTTTTTTTTTCGTTTTGGACTGACTCCGAGCATATCTGGGAGTTGCCACCCAGGTTCCTAACATAACTAAAGAAAGCCTTGTAATTACCTTTAGTGTCCTGTGCAATTTTTTTCTCAAAGCTGGCCTTGGATGATTTTATGAGGGACCTTAGTTTTTTGCTAGTACTGATCAGAGATGCCTTCCCTTTTAGGGATCTTGCTCTATCATGTAGTAGCTTCCTCCTTCTGTTGTATAGCCTATTTATGGCTGGGGTCCACCAGGCAGGATGCCTGCCCTTGGAAGACTGGGTCTTGGTTTTATCTGGGATTGCACGATCCATGCATTCCTTGAGGTGTCCATAGAATGCATTTATAAATTATTCTGCAGTTAGGGCCGTATTTACCACTGCCTCGGAGATTATGAAGGATTCCACCTCGGTTTTGAAAAGAGTGAAGTTAGCTTTTGAGAAGTTTTTCACTGTGGTTTTCTGAGCTGGGGGTGGAGTAGGGATGTGGATATCCAGTGCAATTAATTTATGGTCCAATCTTACCAATGAGGGGTATACCTCTGGTGTGAAGCATAGAGACCCCATATTGGTGATGATCAGGTCCAGTATGTTTTCCCCTCTTGTGGGAGTGGTGACTAGTTGTTCCATAGCATTTGAGTTTATAAATTCCAGGAACTTTTGGGCTAGGGTGTTGGGGCTTGAGTAAAGTGCCCAGTCTATGTTTGGGTAGTTGAAGTCGCCCATTATAATGGTGTTTCGAGAGACCTTCATATTCTCCAGTGTTTGCAGGAAAGCTGAGTGGGGTTCCTGCATTTGGGAGGGTGGTCTGTAGCAGGCTACAAATTGGAAGGTCCTTTTGCCCACTGTTAGTTGCACATGGATGGTCTCCGATGCTTCATACAGTGCCACTAACCTGGAGGTGTGGGTATCTCTGATGAATATGGATACTCCCCCTCCTTTTGTGGTTCGGTCTGAGTTTTGAGACAGAAAAGCATGGTATGAGGTATAATCTGGTAGTGCTGGGGTGCTCTGGGAGTCTTGAACCAGGAATGTTTGAGATCAAATAATCTGGCTTTGATTGTTCCTTGTGATGATGAAGAGGATCTTATCATAGTTCAGTTTCTGCAACAATTTTTTGCTAAAAGTAGTGTGTCTCACTCAGTGAGAAGCCAGTCTATATTATATATCACACCCACAGTTCCTGTTTTCAAAACTCAGGTCAGGGTGAAGATCCAAGGTGCATCATTATGAAGTTCCTGAATTATATGGGGTTCAAGGACTGGTGCCACATCCCAAGCTGCATGGTATTCATTCCAACAACAATCTTTTGTGCATGACCTATGTGAACAGAGTAAGTATTTGTAGATGAGGGCCATCACCTTCTGCCATGAGGTACACCTCTAAGAAGTGATGTGCTGTTGTTGGTACCACTACGAGACTTTTGTTGAAAAACGTTAGTATAGAGATAAACAGGCTTAAGTAATATTACTGATAACTACAGCTTGGTGAAGTCAGTGGCATTATTAGAGCTGCAGAATTAATGTATACAAGGCTTTGCTAACTAAAAGAGCACACAATTCAGGGTGTGCATGCTAGTGCTCTCCCTGTATCGAGTGGAACTACTCAGAGCTGTGATCTTATACTGAGCGGTGAGGTGTTTGCTAAGGACCATTCATGATTTCGGGGAAATAACTGTCACCATTTTTTTATCTATTATTAATTGGAATTTTGGATGTTTTTTAAATATTTATTTATTTATTTATTGACATTTGTTGACTGGGAAAGTTCACTGGCCTTGAGCCTATTTTCAGTGCAGGCCCGGGGAGAAAAGCTCCAAGTTACATGAAAATCATTACATGAAATTGTAAGGAAACAATTATCTATAAAGCAAGTAAAATAATACAGAAAACTATCTAAGCAGCACATATCTTGTAAAAAGGTGCAATACCGTAACAATGGAACATTACAGTGTAGGAAAATTATACAGTTTAAAATATTTAACAATACAGCTCAATTTTTTTGTGGGGGGTGGGTAGGAAAAGGGAAAGATAGAATTAGAGAATTAAATTTAATGGTAGGCTAGACATAGAATCTTATAGCTAGGTAGTGGGAATATGTAGATTATAGGTGGCATGTATTTCATAGGTTCATAGGTAGGTACTAGGCTATTGGCCCTAGGGCCTATATAAACCTATCCAAGAAGGTACCATGGCTTTCGCCACCCAAGAAAGTTATTTTCCCATGCCCCTGTCGAGCAGAGACATAGAAGTGATCCCTGGGGTAAATTTCCTATCTCCCATCCAGTCATCAAGAATTTTCTTGAAGAGTGCTAATGAGGAGCTTTGTTTGATTTAGACAGGTAGTTTGTTCCAGAGTATGGGAAGTCTCTGGGACAAGAATCTATCCCTCCAGCATGTTCTGTTTATTGTGGTGACAAGGTTTAGGTCCCGAGAGTGTGTAGCTCAGAGGTATTGGGATTTCTTTAAGTGGAACATGTCCAACAGCTCTGGGTTTGACATAGCTTTGTATGTTAGGCAGAGATCGCCTCTGAGTAGGCAATATGCGATGGAGTAAAGCTGGAGTTTTTTGAGACAGTCTGAGTATGGCATCTGTTTGAGGCTGATAATCCTCTTTGTGAGGTATTTCTGCAGCCTTTCCAGTTGTTGTAGAAGTCTTGTGAGGTATGTACCAAAAGGGGTGTTGTACTCTATAATGGGTCTAATGAGTGATGAGTAGAGAGGAACAATGACCTCTTTTTTCCTGGATGAGAAACCTTTTGTGATGAGGTGTGCCATGTAGAAGGATTTCCTGACCACTGTGGCAATGTGATTATCAAAGGAGAGACTACTGTCCGCCTTCCGTGTTAAGTAGACGACCACCTATGTGGTAGGTTATGGGTACTGAGTTTTTACCAAAGGGGATGATAATGCACTTTTTGGCATTGAGCTTGAGGCTATGGCTTTGACACCAGGCATCTGTCTCAGTGAAGCCCTTTTGTAAGATGTCCACATCATTAGGAGTTTCAATTATGGCTCCTAGTTTGCAGTCATCTGCGAAATTCATTAGCCAAAGACCTTCTGTGTTAGCCTGTACTTCAAAAAAGTAGATACCAAACAGGAGAGGACCCAGGACTGAACCCTGTAGTACTCCACTTATCACTGGTCTGAAGTTGGATTTGGAGTCTGCTACTTTCACAGTGTGGCTTCTGTCAGTGAGCCAGTTGGCAACCCACCTTGTGAAATAGGGATTTATACCTAGTTTAGTGAGTTTATTTATAATTCCAGATTGGGGAATGGTGTCAAAAGCCTTGTCGAGATCTACATAGGCTGTGTGAACCACCTTAACCTTGTCTACAGCTTTACAGGAAATAAATTCTCCTCACCACTACTGAAGACACCAAGGGTAGACAAATAAACAAGGAAAAAAGACCTTAGGTGTCGTCCACAGCTTCAGGCTTCAGACTGTTAAGACACAATTTATTAATTGCTTAAAAAGTGAAGCTGACAGAATGTAAACCTCTCTAGAGTATGATGAACTGAAAATAGTTAAATATCCAAGCAATTGTCATCCACAGCTTCAAACTTCAGGCTGTTAAAACTCAATTTATTTGAAAGCTTAAAAAGTGAAGCTGACAGAAATGCAAACTTCACTGAAGTACTGAAATAATTAGCCTAGTAATTAACATCCACAACTTCAGGCTTCAAGTTGTTAAAGCACAGTTAATAGATGCTTTGTAAGTAAAGCTGACAAAAACATATACTTCACTGGAGTGTAAAAAGCTGATGAAATTGTCCAAACGATAAGCGCTTTCGACAGATGCCTTCTTCAGATTGTATAAAAGTGTGGTTAGCTCTTCCTGTTTATAAAGGAAACACAATCAAGAGATGGTAGCTAATTGTCTTTGGTGTTCTTAAAGGCACAGGACAAAAATAAATGTTCAAAGTGGAGATTTAACTCCTATGATGTAGTTCAATGATGTTAATCCACTTCCACAGCTTTGAACAAGAAATTATGCGTAGGATGGACCAATATATGTGCTGCTAAGGCATTGTGTGGAACTTTCTGATCAATGTCTCTGACATGTCGTAAAATGCAATCCTTTAGTCTTTGGTCAGTTTTACCAAGGTAAAAAGCTTTCTACGACATGTCAGAGACATTGATCAGAAAGTGGTCACCCAAAACATCAGGGAAGGAGATGTCCACAACAGGACAGAATTGAGAGAGATCTTTTGGATCAATAATTTTAGAGCCAATCGACCCCCAGGTCTTAATACAATAGTACCTCTCAGACCTGTTCTAAAATCTAGAAGGAACCTACCAAACATTAATACATGATTCTAGCATTTTTATCATTGAACTACATCATAGGAGACAAACCTCCACTTTGAACATTTATTTTTGTCCTGTGCCTTTAAGAACACCAAAGACAATCAGTTACCAGCTCTTGATTGTGTTTCCTTTATAAACAGGAAGAGCTAACCACACTTTTATACGATCTGAAGAAGGCATCTGCCGAAAGCGCTTATCGTTTGGACAATTTCATCAGCTTTTTACACTCCAGTGAAGTATATGTTTTTGTCAGCTTTGCTTACAAAGCATCTATTAACTGTGCATCAACAACTTGAAGCCTGAAGCTGTGGATGTTAATTACTAGGCTAATTATTTCAGTACCTCAGTGAAGTTTGCATTTCTGTCAGCTTCACTTTTTAAGCTTTCAAATAAATTGAGTTTTAACAGCCTGAAGTCTGAAGCTGTGGATGACAATTGCTTGGATATTTAACTATTTTCAGTTCATCATACTCTAGTGAGGTTTACATTCTGTCAGCTTCACTTTTTAAGCAATTAATAAATTGTGTCTTAACAGTCTGAAGCCTGAAGCTGTGGATGACACCTAAGGTCTTTTTTCCTTGTCTACAGCTTTGGTGACTGCTTCAAAGAAGTCTGTCAGGTTTAGGAGACATGATCTGCCTTTTACAAACCCGGACTGGGTGGGGTCCAGAGGTTGGAGATTACCAATGTCTTTGTTTATAAGTTCCATGATGATCCGTTCAGTGGCCTTGCAGACCAGGCTTGTTACGCTACTTGTGCAGTAGTTCCCAGGGTCTGTGGTGGCTCACCCTTTGTGAAGTGGGATAAACATCTCTGTGTGCCATTCAGTGGACACAAAGCCTGAGGTGAGGTTATTTATTACTGCTTGTTAGTAATTTGAGTAAAGTACAGCTATCATTCTAAGTCTTTTGGATTAAGCACTTGGGCTTCAGACCAGTTTTACATTAGGAAGGTTTGTGGCATGCACTGTGGTGGCAGGACAGGTAGCTTTCATCCTTCTAAGTTGGGAACTGCTGATTGAGAGCCCAGTGTCTGTTATTCTTAAAGTGTATTAGTTCTGGTTTAGGCACTTGGGCTTCAGGCCAGTTATTTTACATTAAGAAGGTTCGTGGTCTGCACTCTTGTGGGAGAAGAGGCTGGACTCTGCCCTTCTGAGCTGGGAATTTCTGGTTAAAGGTTTATAGTGCCTGAATATTTGAACTGTATCTTACTGAAATTGGTACACCTTGTTTGCTGTAGCATAGACTAGATCCAGGCCTGCTGAATCTAGCTTTGTTTATATGCTTGTTGTTTGTTTGCTTGTTATTTCCTGGAATGCTAATTCCACCTAATGCAGCTTTTCAGCTTCTGTGGATCACTAGTGATATCTGCATTGCTTACTGTACTTATTTCCTTGTTTCACTTGAAAGAAAGTTACTGTTTGTCATTTTGCATTTAAGTTACCTGTAACACATTGCACTTAAGTTACCTGGCACTTGCTCACTAAAGCAATTATATAAGTCAGCACTAAAATTAAAAGCACTACACCCTCACTGCCCACTGGCCCTTGTTTTCAATTATAAAGGAATTCCCAATATTATTCTAGCATGTCCAAAGGTCAGTTGTCAATCTCCTCTCCGGTCCAGCTGGTGAATCTGGGAATCTTGAGGCAATGTTAAAACTGCCTCATGTACACAGACAACCCTCTCCTCCTCCCAACAAATTCCAACACATGTGAGAGATGCAACCATATAGCCAAACTGGAGGCTAAGCTCTTTCAACTCAGTACTGGCATCACCAGTCAGGAGGAGAAGGAAACCACACTCACTACAATTCCAGTCTCACATAGACCTACCACGACAGCAAACCAAACACATAATCACACAAAAACATACTCGGAGGCTCTAAATAAAGATCTGCCTAAGCAGCAGAGACCTCCAAAGCAGACACCCAAGCAACCGCTACCCCAAAACAAAACACGTGCAACACATAGCTCACAAAGCCAGTGTGCCGAACAGTCACAGCCCTTAAGGTTAAACGACACACCTGATACACTTTTAATAGGTGACTCTACCATCAGGCACACTGACGACCTGCTCACCAGGCTGAACAAGGAGAAGGTCATGGTGAGCTGCCTGTTGGGCGCTAGGATCCGCCACATAACACAAGCACTCAGGTCACTCCAAGGCAAGTACAAATATGACTCAGTCATTGTCCATGCTGGTGTGAATGACCTGAGACATACCTCCCTGGACTACATGAAAAGAGACATAGAGGAACTCTCTGAGCATGTAGCCCAGGCCGGTATCACCCTGACCTATTGTAGCATCTTACCCTCACCAAGAATGATGCCACAACATGAAGACAAGATGATTAATTTCAACAATTGGCTTAAGTACTGGTGTCATTCAAAGGGGATCCAATGCCTGTCAGCTTGGGATGATATGCTCGACAAGCCACGATGCTTCGCTAGGGACGGCTTGCACCTGTCACCCCTGGGCTTTCAGATATTGGCAAAGGCTCTTGCTATCCCCATAGTGCCTTTTTAGGCAAGGCTCAAAAGACAAACCCACCTCCATAGGTATCACAAGGGATAAGAAACTAAGAGTAATGCTACTCAACGCCAGAAGTCTAAACCTCAAGATGCATGCACTCGAAACTCTCCTTAGCATGGAGAACATCGATATCTGTGCAGTAACAGAAACCTGGTTCAGGGCTCCCGAGAGCACCCCAGCACTACCAGGTTATACCTCATACCATGCTTTTCGGCCCCAAAACTTGGACCGAACCACAAAAGGAGGGGGAGTATCAATATTCATCAAAGATACCCACACCTCCAGGTTGATGGCAAAGCACGAAGCATCAGAGACTATCCATGTGCAACTAACAGTGGGTAAAACTGCCTTCCAGTTTATAGCCTGCTACAGACCACTCTCCCAAACCCAGGAACCCCACTCGGCCTTCCTGAGAACACTGGAAAATACGAAGGTCTCCTAAAACACCATTATATTGGACGACTTCAACTACCCAAACATAGACTGGGAGCATTACTCTGGCTCCAACACCCTAGCCCAAAGGTTCCTAAAATTTATAAACTCAAATGCTATGGAACAACTTGTTACCACTCCCACAAGAGGGGAAAACATACTGGACCTGATCATCACCAACATGGGGACTCTATGCTCCAGACCAGAAGTGTATCCTCACTGGTAAGATCAGACCATAAACTAATCTCACTGGATATTCACATCCCAACCCACCCCCTGCCCAGAAAACCACAGTGAAAAACTTCTCTAAAGCAAATTTCACACTCCTCAAAACCGAGGTGGAATCCTTCAAAGCCCCCGGGCCTGTGGAAAATACGGCCCAGACCACAGAATCCTTTATAAATGCATTCTATGAACACCTTCAGGAATGCATGGATCATGCGATCCCAAATAAAACCAAGACCCAATCCTCCAAAGGCAGACATCCTGTCTGGTGGACCCCAGCCATAAACAAACTATACAATAGAAGGAGGAAGCTACTAAATGATAGAGCAAAATCCCAAAAAGGGAAGGCATCACTGATCTGTATTATCAATAAACTATGGGCACTCATAAAATTGTCTAAGGCCAGCTTCGATAGAAAAATTGCACAGGACACTAAGGATAATCACAAGGCTTTCTTTAGTTATGTTAGGAACCTGGGTGGTAATTCCCAGATATGCTCAGAATTAGTCCAAAATGACAAAAATTACACTGAACCCACAGACATTGCCAACATCCTAGCTGACAGGTTCAGCGCAAACTTCCCCACCAAAAGGGCAAATATCTATCCCAGCAGAGTGCTGCCCCCTGACATCTCAGATGCTCAGGTAAGAGCCGCCCTCTCCAAAGCAAAAAACACAACATCAATGGGGCCAGACAGTGTCCCGGGCTGCGTCCTACATGAACTCCAAGAAGAGCTAAACCCAAACATAAAACTACTGTTCAGTCTCAGCCTTACTACAGGATATGTGCCCAAAGAGTGGCGTACAGCAACAGTGGTCCCTCTCCATAAAGGTGGTGCCTCAATGGATCCTGGAAACTATCACCCCATAAGCCTGACTAGCTTGGTCTGCAAAGCTATGGAAAGGATCATCATGGACCTCATAAATAAAGATATTGGGGACGTACAGACACTGGGTCCTACCCAGTTTGGCTTTGTTAAGGGCAGATCCTGCCTCTTAAACCTGGTTGATTTCTTTGAAACAGTAACCAAGGCCATTGACGAGGGGAAGGTGGTCCACACAGCCTACCTGGACCACGCAAAAGCCTTCGATACAATACCCCACTCAGGCATTATAGATAAGCTCACCAGCTTAAATACAAACCCCTATGTCACTAGATGGATTGCAAACTGGCTCAAGGACAGAACCCACATGGTTAGAATTGCTGGATCCATGTCAGACTCCAAACCAGTTACAAGTGGTGTCCCACAAGGCTCAGTCCTGGGACCTCTCTTGTTCGGTATATACTTCTTGGAGGTACAGGCCAACACGGAAGGACTGTGGCTGACCAAGTTCACAGATGACTGCTAACTGGGCACCATAATTGACTCTCCAGCTGACACAAGCATCCTCCAAAAGGGCCTCATAGAAACAGACAACTGGTGCCAGAGCTATGGCCTCAAGCTAAATGCCAAAAAGTGTATAGTCATCCCCTTTGGCAAAAACAAAGTGCCCACAAATTACCACATAGGTGGTAATCCATTAAGTACAGAAGACATAATTAGGGACCTGGGGACCCAAGTTGATAACAATCTCTCATTTGACAACCACATGGCCAAAGTGGTTAGAAAAACATTTTATATAGCCCACCTAATCATGAAGGGATTCACATCTAGATCAGGGGAGGTCATTGTGCCTCTTTACTCATCCCTCATCAGGCCCATAATTGAGTACAATGCCCCTTTTGGGATGTACCTTACCAGACACCTGCAGCAACTGGAAAGACTCCAAAAGTACCTCACCAAGAGGATCAAAGGGCTCAAACAGATGCCATATGCTGCCCGGTTAAAGAAACTCCAGCTCTACTCAGTGGCATACCGCCTGTTCAGAGGCGATCTGTGCCTGATGTATAAAGCCATGTCCAACCCAGAATTAATGGACATGCTGCACCTCAGAAAATCCAAATCCCATCGAGCTACGCGCTTTAGAGACTTGAGCCTCAGCACTGAAAGAAATAGGACATGCTGGAGGGACAGATTCATAACCCAGAGGCTCCCTTCACTCTGGAATAAAATCCCAGTCCAGGTTAGGCAGAGTCCCTCATTGACTGTCTTCAAGAGGAATCTTGATGAGTGGATGGGAGATCGTATGTTTACCCTGGGTATCACTTCTGTGTCACTGTTAGACAGAGGCACAGTATATTAACCTCGAAAAAGGGCATAGCAAAATAAATTTAAAATGGGTTGCGAAAGCCAAACACATTCTGGCTAGGCTTATAAATGCCCTAGGGCAGATAGCCTAGTATGAACCTATGAACCTATGGTGCTTAGGTGGGATGCCAGTTCATTCTGTAGTTCTTGTAAAACACAGCCTGAGATGTTGTCAGGTCCCATGGATGCTCTGTTCTTGGCTTTGGAAAGTGTGTTTTTTTACCTGTGCAGCCATGATTACAGGAACTTTGTATTCTTCCAGTATAGAGATGGGCTCTTTAGGGGGTGAGAGAGGGTAAAGTGAGCACTGAACCTATCTGCCAGGATGTTGGCAATATCAGTTGGTTCTGTATATTTAGTGCCATTGTGCTGTAACTCAGAGCAGATCTGACTGTTACCATTGAGATTCTTGACATAGTTATAGAATGCTTTGTGATTGTCTTTAGAATCAGTGGTGATTTTGTTTTCCTAACTAGCTTTGGAGGATTTTATGAGGGATTTCAGCTTCTTAATGAGGCTCACCAGGGAGTTCCTCCAATCATGGTATTTTACTCTTTTTTGCAACAGTTTCTTTCTTCTGTTGTAGAGTTTGTTTATGGCAGGGGACCACCAGATTGGCTTCCTTTTTTGGAGGATAGGATCTTGGTTCTGTTAGAGATAGCACAATCTATGCACTCGTGTAACTGCTTATAAAGTGCATTTGTGTAGGATTCAGCAGTCATACCTTTATTGTCTGTCTGCATGGGTGTCATGACGTTTGCCACTTCTGTCTTAAGAACCGTGAAGTTGGCTTCTGAGAAATTTTTTACAATGGTTTCCCTAATGGGGGGTGGAGGCGGGATGTGGATGTCTAGGCTGATTAGCTTGTGGTTGGATCTGACCAACAAGGAATTGACCTCTGGTGTGGAACACTGGTCACCCATGTTGGTAATGACCAGGTCTAGGATATTGCTGCCCCTGGTGTGGATGTGGATAAGTTGATCCAGGCACTGGAATTTATGAATTCCAGAAAACGTTCAGCAAAAGAGTTGGTGCATGAGTAGTTTTCCCAGTTAATGGTGGGGTAGTTGAAATCGCCCATTATTAGGGTGTACCCTAATATTTACCAATGTATCAAGAAATGAGGAGTGGGAATCCTGGGGCATAGTGGGGGATCTGTAGCAAGTTACAATTTGAATTGCAGTCTTGCCCAGACTTAGTTGCACTTGGATAATCTCGGATGCATTATGCTGAGCAACTAGCCTGGAGGTGTGGATATCCTTAATGAATATGAACATGCCTCCACCTTTAGTGTTTTGATCCAGGTTAGGTAGTCAAAAGATGTGGTATGAATTATAGCCTGGTAATGTAGGGGTGCTCTCTGGAACCTTGAACCAGGTCTCTGTCACTGCACAGATGTTGATGTTCTCCATTTTAAGGAGTGCCTCGAGTGAATGCATTTAGAGGTTTAGACTTCTAGCATTGAGTAGTATTGCCCTAAGATTTTCCTTCTATTACAGTGGTGAATTTGTCATTTGAACTTTCCCTAAAAAAGGCACCATAGAGGTGGAAAGAGCCTTAGCCAGTATCCGAAATCCCAAGGGAGACAGGTGCAGGACATCTTTGGCAAAGCATCCTGGCCTGTCTATCATGTCATCCCAGGCAGACAGATACTGGATCCTCTTAGAATGACACTAGAATCTTAGCCAATTGTTGAAGTCGATCATTTTGTCCTTGTACTGTGGTATCAATTTGGGTGATAGCAGGATGCTACTCAGGGCTAGGGTCATACCTGCTTGGGCTACAAGATCTGAGAGCTCCTCCATGCCTCTTTTCATGTAGTCCAGGGAGGTATGTCTCAGGTCATTCACACCAACATGGACAATGACAGTTATATTTGTACTTGTTGTGGAGTGTCCTGAGTGTGTGGGTTATGTGGCAGATCCTGGCACCTGACAGGCAGATGACAGTAACTTTCTCCTTGTTTAACCTGGTGAGTGGAACATCAGTGTGCCTGACTATAGAGCCACCTATGACTAGAGTGTTGGGTACATTGTTATGCCCTATGGGTTGTGGTTGAGTGGCACACTGAGTTTGTGGGCTATGCGTCATTTGGGTTGTGCTGGGATTGAAGGTTGCTTGCATTTCTGCTTTAGAGGTCTCTGTTGCTTAGGGAGATTTTTATTCAGAGCCTCCACAAATGTAGGTGTTTGTTTTGTGTTTCTATGCATGTGTTTTGGTGGTGTAGGTTTTGAGGGACTATGTGATGAGTGTGGTGTGGTGTAAGTGTTTACCTTCTCCTCTTGACTGTCTAGTCCAGTCTTGGGTGAAGAGAGCTTTGCTTAATAGTAATAATAAAAGTAGAGAGTGACAGAAAAAAGAAAATGTGTTGATAGTTTATAGATGTGTGGAGTAGGATAATAAAGATTAGGGGTAACTCATATGGTGTAACAGTATGGCATATACATAAGTATATTTGCTATGTGAAACAGTTTTGCTAGATTAAGGAGGCTGTGAATATGTGTTGCATGTGCAGCTGGGGTTATCAGTGAGATGTTGTTTTAGTTTGCTTTTAAAGGAGATTATGTTATCTAATTCTGTAATTCATGAAAGGAGGGTGTCCCACAGCTTAGTTATGGAATAGGAATCAAGGCAGCTACCTGCTCTTTTACTAGGTTTTGATACTTTAAGTAGGTGTTTGTTGGTAGAGCATAGATATTTGGATGGGAGGTAAGGTTCAATGATATTTTTCAGGGAAGGGCAACACTCGAGTTTATAACTGAGTTTATGGGCAAAGTTTAATTGTGTGTAATGTTGATAATATGCAAATTCAAGCCAGTTTAGTTCTCTAGTGGCCTGAGTTAATGCTGAGTTGCATTATTGTTTCAGAGCTTCATATGCCAAAGAAGCATCTAAAGTCCTGAAGTGTAGCCCTTTTAGCACATATTCTGCAGAATTGATTAACTGTAAGACAACACTTTCTCTCTTTCTTATATCCTTCGTTACTGCATTTGACTTGATCTTTTAGATTCTCAAATTACTTTCTGTTTTCAAATCCCATTTATTTTGCAGAACACCCTCAATGTAGTTTTTCTTTTAATTATGTTCTAATTTTATTTGTTGTGCACCCATCCACTGCCTTTGGAAAGTTCAGCTGCGTTACTCCTAGTAGCATGTCCCTGATTCTTATGACAGTATCTGTGCTCTTATTAATACCTTTGGAAAGTTCAGCTGCGTTTCTCCTAGTAGCATGTCCCTGATTCTTATGACAGTATCTGTGCTCTTATTAATACCTTTGGAAAGTTCAGCTGCATTTCTCCTAGTAACATGTCCCTGATTCTTATGACAGTATCTGTGCTCTTATTAATACCTTTGGAAAGTTCAGCTGCGTTTCTCCTAGTAGCATGTCCCTGATTCTTATGACAGTATCTGTGCTCTTATTAATACCTTTGGAAAGTTCAGCTGCGTTTCTCCTAGTAGCATGTCCCTGATTCTTATGACAGTATCTGTGCTCTTATTAATACCTTTGGAAAGTTCAGCTGCGTTTCTCCTAGTAGCATGTCCCTGATTCTTATGACAGTATCTCTGCTCTTATTAATAAATTTACTATCTTTGCTTTTCTTCTTCAACTCACTAAAAATAAGCATCTAGGCTCGAGGTATTCCTTTGTAAAGAAGAAATGGCAAATAAGAAGAATGATGTTTCCAGGCTCATAGTAAGTCGCAATTTATCTTTAAGATCATGTTTAAAGCAACAAAACAACCTTTGTTTTTTGCATAAAAAAAATTGCATGCATCTTTTATGCATGCAAACACTTGTTTTTGTAAGAAACAAAGATAGTTTTACTCTGTTTTGTAAATAACATTATTTTAAAAATTGCCTCAGAATGCGGAAAGCAAGGGGCAGGATTCAGGAAGCCTCCGTGTAAGAGTTATAACTCTTACACGGCGGCTGCAGTTAAACGGTGTGATGTCAGCATGTCATGCATATGCATGAGGTGCATGAGGCATGCTGAATCACACTGTAAGTCTTACACGGTCCGTGTAAGACAGTAGGGGGCGTGTCCGTAGGCTAAGCCATGCAAGCGGACACGCCCCTGGAAGTCTAGAATGGCAGAAAGTAAACACCCATGAGAGAGGCCATGGAAATGTGAATAAACACACTACACAACACATGCCCCCACAGACCAGCAATGTAAAATGTAAAAAGTGAACAGATGTTATAAAATGTAAAATGAAAACTTTATTTTTTTTTAAAACCCCGTAAATGTTTGCTAATGCGTGCGCGGGTGTGCTACTAGCGCAACTGCAGTTAGCAATCAGTGGAAAAGGATATAAGAACTAAATATGCAAAGTATGCCAAGAAGTAATAGCATAGTGGTAGAGTTTTCGGCTTAAGAGCAGGCAGGCAAGGTTTGATCCCACACAACATCCTTTTTTTTTTGTAAATAAGCACTAAAAAGGCCCCTGACAGTATTGTACAAATGTAAAAGTATTTCCTTTTGTAAAATGGAATGAAATGGATCATATATTTTTAAGTAATACAATAATAAAAATATTTAGAAATGCACTGATAGCTAAGCTGCTGTCAAACAAGGTGAGACAGAGTGCCCGTAGCTGAGTAGTGTTTCAAAGGCTGCAAATTGCTTGCCCGTAGCTAAGCACTGGTTTAACAGGCTCAAACTGTGTGCAACTAGCTGTGCTTAGCTTAACATGCGTGTTAATAGCCAATTAAGGTTTAACCCAGTGCACACCGTTTGCGCGGAGGTGCGCGCCGAGCCCACAAGCTAACCGCTGGGCAATGTTAAGCAAGCTGTATCAAAAGTGCTTTTACACAGACACACCCCTCAGCCTGTCTAGACAGTCATAAAAATTAAAAATCAGTGGTCAGATTCGAACCCAGGATACCATGCACTAGAGTCAAGGTACTAAACCACTAAGCCATGACAGCAGTACTTAGAAATGCAGAAATAGCATATATATATATATATAGGATGTAATCCAAAACGGAGCATGATAAAGCAGTTTCTGTGAAGTTGATACAATTCCAAAATGGCCAGTCATAGAAATGTGTGGGAAAATCGGCATATATAAGCCCCATAGGCGGGAATACACAGCATAAATGATTGTAGAATAGACCTGCAGGCAGAATGAGTGGAGTAGGGGAGGGACGTTGCTTTTGAGCACAGCGGTGGGGCATTGAGGAGTCCAGATACATGGTCTGGCTCCTAGTTCATCATCATGAGGCCCAACTCATGCAGGGCCAGGTCTCATGGGGAGCATACAGGGTGGAGGCATGGGACCAGTTGGCTCATGATCTCACCAGTGCTACTGGGATTCCATGTACTGGTGAGCAGGTCCATCACCACCATGTGGACCTGAAGCGACGCAAACAAGACCAGTTGACCCAATGGATCCAGGAGGCCCAGGATATGCCCAACGCCCCACTACTGAGTAAGTTACATTTTACTTATGTATGTAAGGAAGTCAACTAGCTGATACCATGGAGATGTGTATTCCAATATTACTTGTTTTGTATTACAGCTGCAGGTGTCCGCTCTGTGAATCGAAGGGCACATGACAGCAGGCTGGTGCGGCTGCGCCACCATGCAGGTTAGTAACCCCACCTAGTACTTGTAAATAAATATTATAGTGTAGCACTTAGCAGAACACTGCAGTGTATTCATTAAAAGTAATTGAATGTGCAAGCAACAAGTGAAAGTGTGCAGGTATGGCTGCATCAAGTTCATCAGTATGTAAGTGAAACTGGAAATATAATTGATAGAAATAAATAGTTCTGTAATACAGATGTCCCACCATTAATTAAATGTAGTATAACCTGCAGTAGTCTCAAGAGTACAGCTTCAGAAGCTGAGCTAATCACATGTGAGATATATCCCCTGTTGAAATGCTGAATCATGACAGAAGTGAGGCTGCTGGAAAGTGTTTGAATCACCACAGGTCTAATATGTGAACAAAGCCTAGAAGTACCAACCTGAACTGTGAAATAGCAGGATGTGTGAGAGTGACAGAAAGGGTCATGTATCAATAAATAAAGTAGTAATAACTCCTGAATATATAAGCCTCAGTGTGGTTCTACAGAACTAAATGCATGTGGGAATTAAAAATTAACATCCCAAACTGATTTCAGTGTGTCTGAATCTTGAATGTTTAAGCCAAAATCTGTATATGGTCATCACAGTCAACAATTTTCAGATAGAATGAATGATTGTCTGACATACTAAACATCCATAGTTGTCCCCTGCCCTGTCATCAAAATGTAGCAGGATGATGTATCTGATCAAATTCAAAATAACTAGGATAGTGATGTATCTGTAACAGGTCTAGCATGACAGTCAATTAAAAATCATTTGAAAACTATCACCCACAAGTTTCTTGTGTTTCTATTACAAATGTATATCAATGTATAATTTATGAATGTGTCAACATTTTCTTTCTCCACCCCACCCTATAATTGCAAATTAAAAAACTCACTAAATATTGGTATAACCATGGACATTTGTCCTGTTGTTTCAAAAATATATGCATGCCCGTTGTTGCATGTGCCCTGTTCATACCTGCAAACCTGATGGCCTGTTGCCATTAATCAACCCTGCATGTTGTTTGATTGTGTATTTCTGTTCAAATAATGCATGTGATATTGATATGCCTGTTGTTCAATGGTGTTAATATCTGGGTGTTTGTTTAATGGGAATACCAATGCATGCTGTTACAACTAATTTGAATGGAATAATATGCTACTAACCCAAACTAACATAACATACTCACAAACCTAGAATGCTTGGGAAGGCAGGTCCCAGCGGACGCACCTCTCCCACCTCATCTGGTGATTGCACCTGGCACTAGTGCCCAGGCCGGACCCTCCTCTGGTGGCCCTGTGCCACCTTCGGGTGGAAGCACTGCAGGGGATGGGGCCTGTCTCCCCTCTGCAAGCATGGCCGGAGGAGCCCGTCCACTCACCCTCCAAGGTGTCCGGTCTGTGGTGCGAAGGGAGATTCAAGACTCTGTTCTTGGGCCCCTACGCCAGCTTGAGGCCCGGGTGGCACAGCTTACAGGCATGCCCATTGTCCCACCTGCACAGCCCCCAGCACAGCCCCATCCTGGGCTGTGAAGGAACAGTGGCAACTGCCTATGGGTGGGGATATCAGTTCCACTGTTGCCATCTGTGGGCTCATGTGCCCTGGATATCCCAACCTCCATCCCCGTCAATTGTGTAACTCCCCCACATGTGT
The DNA here is from genome assembly GCF_019279795.1 of Protopterus annectens. Taxonomy (NCBI): domain Eukaryota; kingdom Metazoa; phylum Chordata; order Ceratodontiformes; family Protopteridae; genus Protopterus; species Protopterus annectens. Next base: position 1,342,946,914 of record NC_056745.1, read on the forward strand.
CATACACCGCCCCTGTATGCGTCTTGTCTGTCTTGTCTGTTAACCTACCCAACCTACCTCCCCAGCTATACCAACTACCTTCACCTGACATACCACTCTCACCTGAAAAAAAAATGGCACACTGTACCCACAAAAAAATTACGCCCATACATAGCTGTCCATGTTGCACACATGCCTGGACATTGAAACTGTTAATTACAATTGGCTGTACAACAGGTATTAATGTTGTCCTGACACCTCTCTCAGGGGTGGAAGGTTTCAAATGTCACACCAAATTACATACAAATGCACAGCTGTTGCTGAGAAAGACATGGGCAGCTATGGGCCTCACCTACATCCCTCCTGCAAATCCCAAGCTTGTTTCCCTACTGTCTTACCCCCTTTGTGACCCCTTTTTCACCACTTTCCTGTCACCCCTTTTTCTTTTCTTTCGCGTGTGTTAGCGGAGCTCACCGCCAGTGCGCATGCGTGAGTTCCGCACAAACGAGCGCAGACCTGGTTTTAAGTGCTTAAAAGTGCCTTTGGCACTTTTGATTGACAGGTCCTGTACTCATTTCGAAAGAAAAATAAATTCCCACTGTCAGTCTCAAACCCAGGACCTTGGTAACACTAGTCTGTATGGCTTACCACTAAGCCATGACTCTCATACAAGTACATAGTGCTAAAATAAATATAACATGTAATAGTAGGAATGAATATAAAGGCAATATAGGATGTGTACTACCCAAAGCATGTCAGGTAGATTTTTAATGTCCGAATTACTGGATTCCCATACTAGTTTAGTGTTAACAGAAACAGCCCTGCTAATTGTTAGCTTGTACATAATAATGTAAGGTAATGTACATATATGAAAGTATGTATATGTACATATATATATATATATATATATATATATATATATATATATATATATATATATATATATATATATATATATAAATACATATGGAAATATAGTTGTAGGTGTCAGTATGCATACACACTCATTACAGGGAACAGGTGAGAGAAATGCAGCAACCTGAATTTACAACACAGCATGAATCATGAGAGACTTACTAACCTTCACACTCACAGAACACTGTCGACAGCATACCAGCATGGTCCACGCCCTTAGAATCTGAAAGGGCAACGCCTATCTCACATACCCTTTTATAGCACTGTCCTGAAATCACAGTGAGACATGCAATCAGTACACAACTGGCTGCATGCAATTAGCAAATGCTGCCTTACAATTGGTGCAGAGGCCATCACATGGACCTATGCAGATACCTACAAAGGCATCCAGTACTAACACTCCACACATGTAATACATTCATTGCACCAAACCGACGGAGAAAGAGAGAGAGAGAGAGAGAGAGAAAGAAAAATAAATAAATAAATAAATAAAGAAATAAAGGCAGTGATAAAAAAAAACTGCATCATCACAGCAACAAAACCAGCAGCAGTAGCAGCAAACAGCAATTAGCACCAGTGACACAGCAACAGCTGACACAAACACAGGTAATGCAAAGTAGCAGGTTAATACTGTGTTTACTGTGAAACCTCCAAATGTATCATAGTTCACTATCTATAGGTATGTCCATGAGATAGGTTGTGTGTACATAGTCCTGATATATATACATATGTAATATTGCTGTACATGTCTTCCATACTTAAAACTTCCATAGCTTAGAACACAAGGCCAGTTATGCATATGATGCAGTAGTTCCCAGGGTCAGTAGAGGTTCCTCCTCATTGGTGTGGGACCACTGTGTATGTATGGCACTGTTCAGGTACATATCCTGTAGTATGGCCAGGGTTTAATATCAGTCTGTAATGTGGTGCTATGTCCTCTAGGGGTGAACGTATCACACATCCAGGGATACCATTTTGTAACAGTGATGCTGTGTGTTCTGCAATGTTGAGGGTGGCCCTCACCTGGATATGTGAGATGATAGGGAGGTTACATTCATCTGTGATAACTAATTCCACTTGTGTAGGAGAATGGGGGGGATACCTGCACCTAAACTGTCTGCAGCAATGTTGCCAATATCTGTGCATTTGGTGAATGTGAAGCATCTTACCACTGCTGACCACAGATGCCTTGCCTTCATGTGAATCTGCTCTGTGCTGCAGTAGCCTCCTGCTATTGTTATACAATGTGCCTGTATCTGTAGTCCACTGGGCAGGATAAATAAGTGGTGTGCATATGGTCTGGGTTAGATATGTGTGTGCACACTACATGCACTGTGTGGGATGTCTGTGGTAAGCTTTTGCAAAGGGGCCAGCAGTGTGTGTTGTGGCTTCCACTGGCCCAGTGGGCTGCATGGATAGCATCACAGTCCTAACTAGTGAATAACTGTGTAATTACATACATACATAGCAAGGTAGTGTACTGTGCTTGTGGTGTTGTTGGGATATGTATATCCAGGCTGAGTTAATGTGTGTCCACATATTTATCCTGCCCAGTGGACTACAGATACAGGCACATTGTATAACAATAGCAGGAGGCTACTGCAGCACAGAGCAGATTCACATGAAGGCAAGGCATCTGTGGTCAGCAGTGGTAAGATGCTTCACATTCACCAAATGCACAGATATTGGCAACATTGTTGCAGACAGTTTAGGTGCAGGTATCCCCCCCCATTCTCCTACACAAGTGGAATTAGTTATCACAGATGAATGTAACCTCCCTATCATCTCACATGTCCAGGTGAGGGCCACCCTCAACATTGCAGAACACACAGCATCACTGTTACAAAATGGTATCCCTGGATGTGTGATACGTTCACCCCTAGAGGACATAGCAACACACATACAGTATGTTGGGATGAACACCCAGAGTGTTTCAGAAGTGTTGCCTGTGCAGAAATATCTGGCCATTACCTGCGCATCCCCCACAACACACACACATGCAACATATGGCAGAAGTAGTATAGCAGTACACATAGGTTCATAGGTTCATACTAGGATATCTGCCCTAGGGCATTGATAAGCCTAGCCAGTATGTGTTTGTCTTTTGCCACCCAATTAAAATTTATTTTGCTATGCCCTTTTCCAAGGTTAGTATACTGTGCCTCTGTCTAACAGTGACATAGAAGTGATACCCAGGGTACAACTATGATCTCCCATCCACTCATCCAGATTCCTATGGAAGAGAGTCAATGAGGGACTCTGCCTAACCTGTACTGTGAGTTCATTACAGAGTGAAGGGAGCCTCTGGGTTATGAATCTGTCCCTCCAGCATGTCCTATTTATTTCAGTGCTAAGGTTCAGGTCTCTTGAGCGTGTGGCTGTATGGGATTTTGATTTCCTGAGGTGCAGCATGTCCATTACTTCTGGGTTGGACATGGCTGTATACGTCAGGCACAGATTGCCTCTGAACAGGCAGTATGCCACTGAGTCCAGCTGTATTTTCTTTAACCGAGCAGCATATGGCATCTGTTTGAGCCCTTTGATCCTCTTGATGAGGTACTGTTGGGGTTTTTCCAGTTGCTGTAGGTGTCTGGTTAGGTACATCCCAAAAGGGGCATTATACTCAATTATAGGCCTGATGATGGATGAGTAAAGAGGCACAATGACCTCCCCTGATGTACATGTGAATCCCTTCATGATTAGCTGGGCTATATAACATGTTTTTCAATCCACTTTGGCCATGTGGTTGTCAAATGACAGACCAATTACTTCTTCTGTACTTAATGGCTTAACACCTATGGGGTACTTTGCCACCAATGTGGAGGTGTGGGTATCTTTGATGAATATTGATACTCCCTCTCCTTTTGTTGTTTGGTCCAAGTGTTGGGGCCGACAAGAATGGTAACAGGTATAACCTGGTAGTGCTGGTGTGCTCTTGAGAGACCTGAACCAGGTTTCTGTTACTGCACAGATATCGATGTCCATAATGCTAAGTAGAGTTTTGAGTGCATGTATCTTGAGGTTTAGACTTCTGGTGTTGAGTAGCATTACTCTTAGTTCCTCATCCTTTGTGATACCTATGGATGTGGGTTTGCCTTATGAGCCTTGCCTAATAAAGGCACTATGGGTGTAGCAAGAGCCTTTGCCAAAATCCAAAAGCCCAGGGGTGACAGGTGCAAGCTGTCCCTAGCAAAGCATCATGGCTTGTACAGCATATCATCCCAAGATGACAGGCATTGGATCACCTTTGAATGACACCAGTACTTCAGTCAATTGTTGAAAGTGATCATCTTGCCTTGATATTGTGGCATCATTCTTGGTGAGGGTAAGATGCTACTCAAGGTCAGGTCATACTGTCTTGGGCTACATGCTCAGAGCTCCTTTCTGTCTCTTTTCATGTAGTCCAGGGAGGTATGTGGCAGGTCATTCACACCAGCATGGACAATGAGTGAGTCATATTTGTACTTGCCTTGGAGTGACTTGAGTGCTTGTGTTATGTTATGTTATGTTATGTTATGTTGGGATATGTTATTATATCCCAGCATTCCTGCTGCAGTAACTGTATGAATGTCCTGAATTGTCATCTGCACCCATACTACTTACCAAAGTGTACCAGCGGCACGCCATCACATGCTGTTATTGACTATGGGAATGTGCATCATGTGCTGTATTGTAGATTCAGCTATATGTATCTGTTCTGTCACACATGCATTTACACACACCCAGCTACCCCCACACATGCACACGCTCACCTGCCATTTCCATGATGTATTACCCTACATAAGTAGCTGTCGACACATGACAGGTACATATTTGAAAAGTGCACTATGTGGATTACTACCGATTTCCTCCTCTCTACCTGTACTCACAGGGTGCAGGCAACCTCATTAGTTTAAAAGTGTAATGTGCATCAGGTACTGTGGTTCCATGATCGCCACATCCAACATGTTTTCCATAAGGAAATGCACACACAGAAACATCCCACATCCACAAACTTGCCCCATTCAGGTTTCAAAACACTATCTAGGTATGTTCTCGTACATGTGCGTGTTAGAGTAGCATGTAGCACTATAATGAGTACTGGCAGTTGTCTGTTGCCATGTTGTTTGTATAGGGTGCTGTCAACATCACTGTTTGTTAAGGGAAATGTGCACCCTGCAGTGCGTAGCCCCAGTTGGCAAAAGCCACATCCCACCCCCAGCATTGTGCACACACACTAACCCCACTCACACTAAAAACATACTTTCCATTTGCAAGATTCAAACCCCTACCTAACTATGTTATGACACTAGAGGCAGGCACATTAGCAGAGTGCACTATTTGCATTAGTGGAAGAAATTCTTTCTAATGCTGTACTTAGAGGGTGCTGACATCATCTGTGTTTAAGGAGAGGGATGTGCACCTTGTAGTGTGTTCTCCCAGTTGGCAAAAGGCACTTTTCACTCACAACATTACGCACGCACACAAACCCCACTCACATACATTCCTTTTGCAGGATTCAAACCCCTACCTAACTATGTTATGACACTGAAGACAGACGCATTAACAGAGCGCACTATACAAATTACTGGGGAACTTTACTTCAGGTAATATAGTTATAGAGTGCTGACATCATCAGTGTTTCGAAAGGGGAATCTGCATCCTGTAGTGTACTTTCACAGTTGCTAATAGGGGCATTTCACGCACACACATAGATGTGTTTGATGTTTGCATATGTGGGGGATCCAGTACTCCAGTGTGATTAGTATATGGTTCGATTGCAACAATGATGGATATACTTCAAGTGGTGAGCATTTTGTACTCATGTTTGTGATGATCAGGTCTAGTATATTTTCCCCTCTTGTGGGAATGTTGACTACTTGTTCCATAGCTAAAGAGTTTCTGAACTATGGGAACCTTAGAGCTTGGGTATTGTGGCTTGAGTAATGTTCACAGTCTATGTTTGGGTTGTTGAAGTCACCCAGTATGATGGTGTTTGCAGAGAAATCTATACTCTCCTGTGTCTTCATGAAGGCTGTGTGGGATTCCTGAGTTTGAGAGGGTGATGTAAGAGCTCCTCTGTGTCTCTTTTCATGTGGTCCAGGGAGGTAAGTCTCAGGTTGTTCACACCAGCATGGACAATGACTGCCTCATACTTGTACTTGCTGTGGAGTGACCTGAGTGCTTGTGTTATGTGGCACATTCTATCACCTGACAGGTAGCTAAATGAGACCCTCACCTTGCTCAGTCTGGAGAGTGGGACGTCAGTGTGTCTGACTATGGCATCACCTATTATAGGTGTGTCATGCATTGTGTTTGGCCTTATGGGCTGTGCCTGTTAAGAACACTGACTTTGTCAGGTCTGTGTTGCTTGAGATATGTGTTCATGTGGGATGCAGCGTGTCTGGCCATGTCATTTCTGTCCATGGTCTGGTAAGTAACACCTTTGGTGACATAGGTATTCATATGTCAGCTGGTGAGCATTTGCAGTGTTACCTACTGAAAGTGGTACAGCTTGTTTGTTGTACGATGGACTACATGTAGCCCTGCTTACAGTAGCTATGTTTGCATGCATGTTTCCTTGCAGTTACCCTGGAATACTGATCCGACCTGCCATGCAGAGTTACACATCTTCTGTGGACTCCTAGTGACATCTGCATAGCTTACTATATGTATGTTCGTGTCTCACTTGACAGAATGTTACTGTTTCTCCTGTTCATATGTACGTTGCCTGTGACACTTTGCATATGACTTACCTGGCATCTGTCCACGTGAGCAGTCATATATGCCACTGCAGGACTCTAAACCTGATGATGCACACACTCGAAACATTCCTCAGCATGGAGAACATCGCTATCTGTGCAGTAACAGATACCGGATTCAGGGCTACTAACAGCACCCCAGCACTACCAAGTTATACCTCATACCATGCTTTTCAGGCCCAAAACTTGCACAAAACCACAAAAGGAGGGGGTGTATTGATATTCATCCAAGATACCCACACCTCCAGGTTGGTGGCAAAGCACCAAACATCAGAGACTATCCATATGCAAGTAACAATGGATAAAACTGCCTTCCAGGTTATAGCCTGTTACAGACCACCCTCCCAAACACAAGAACCACACTTGGCCTTCCTGAAAACATTTGGAAATATGTAGGTCTGTCCATACACCATTATATTGGGTGAGTTAAACTACCCAAACATAGACTGGGAGCATGACTGTAGCTCCAACACCCTAGCCCAAAGATTACTAGAATTTATATACTAAAATGCTATGGAACAACTTGTTACCACTCACACAAGAGGGGAGAACATACTGAACATAATCATCACTGACATGGGGACTCTATGCTCCAGACCAAAAGTGTATACCTCACTGGTAAGATCAGACCATAAACTAATCTCTAGATATTCACATCCCAAGCCCACCCCCTGCACAGAAGAATACAGTCAACAACTTTTGTAAAGCAAGTTCACACTCCTCATAAATGATGTGGAAACCTTCAAAGCCCACAGGCCTGTTGAAAATATGGACCAGACTGCAGATACCTGTATAAAGGCATTCTATGGACACCATGGAATACATGATAGGGAACATGGAAGGGCTCACTGAGCAAGTGGCACAGGCTGGTAGAACCCTGACCTTGGTTGGCATCATACCCTCACCAGGAATGTTGACATATTACTGAATGGTAATGAATTACTGTAGCTACAACACCCTAGCTGAAAGGTTCTTAGCATGCAGTCACTGCATTGCTATAGAACAACTTCTTAACACTCCCACAACAGGTGAAAACATGCAGCACCTGTTCATCAACAACATGTAGACTATATGCCCCAGACCAGGTGTGTATCCCTCACTGCTATGTTGATAGCATCTACATCTCACACTGTATATACACATCCCACATGCAGCACCTGCACAGAAGACCACAGTCATAATGTTACCCAGTGCAAATACCATGTATTCACATGTGGCAGGCATCACACATGGTAACTATTGAAGGTCACAGGTACATATGTGTATTTGGCACACACATACATCATGTGTGCATTGCCATAACTGGTTCAATCGATGTCATGCATTATTGTGAGCAACAATCCGCACACATGGGCATTCTGTGTGAGCAAAACACACGTGACATGTCTGGAATCAAAAGCAATAAATAATTGTGCTATTGTTTAGAAAGGGGGATGTGCATCCTGTAGTGTGTTTTCCCAGTTGCCAAAAGGGATGCTCCTTTCATATACACTTACTAACCCCCCCCTTCACACACACTTGCTGGATTCAAACCTCTACCTAACTATGTTATGTCACTCAAGACAGACGCATTAGCGGAGTGCACTATTCGGATTACTGGGAGATTTTCTTTCTCCTGATATACTTGTAGGGTGCTGACATCATCAGGGTTTAGAAAGGGTAATGAGCATCTTGTGGTGTGTTTTCCCAGTTGCCAAAAGGGATGTTTCTTTCATACACACTTCCTAACCCCCCTTCTCACACACTTGGTATTTGCTGGATCCAAACCCCTACCTAGCTATGTTATGACACTAGAGACGGACGCATTAGCGTAGTGCGCTATTCGGATTACTAGGAGATTTCTTTTCTCCTGATATACTTATAGGGTGCTGACATCATCAGTGTTTAGAAAGGGGAATGAGCATCCTGTGGTGTGTTTTCCCAGTTGCTAAAAGGAACATTTCCCTCACACAGACTTGCACACAGACCAACCCCAATCACCCACACACACACACACTCTGGATAAGCTGTCATTCACTAGGGCAAACAGCCTAGTGTTGACATCTACACCCATATGTTTAATTGTCAGATGCACATTATTTGGTGCTGATAGCAGTGTTTGCAGGTCTTTATTGCCATAGCATTCCCTGTTTGTATGAACAACTTGTGTATCTGTGGAAGATGTTTGCATATGGGGGGAATCCACTATATCATGCATGTCTCTGTAGTCATTTAAGTGTGAGCACTGTGCAGATTGCTATAATGTTGTTGGTTCCTGGAATAACATGTACATATACCAGATATGTGTGGCCAAATTCTAAACTGATATTTGGACTAAGTGTGTGAGCATGCCCAGTTCAGCCTTCCCATGGCATGTTGTGTGAAAGATGTCTCATTTATCAAAGTGTGCGAGCATGCCCAGTGTGAGCTTTCCATATGTTGAACTCTGCAGCCCATCACATTTGTGGATGAGTGTGAATTTCAACAAATATCTCCTGTTTATGGTTGTGTGTTGTGTGTCATGTTGTGTAGTTACTGTCCAACTGCGTTTTGTGTGAACACAACAGGGATTATACTGTGCCTGCAGGGTTTGCATGGGATACTTTGCATACAGTTGTCAACATCCGTTCATACTGACCTAACACTGTAGTACTGTATAGTGTACTGGTTCAGTACTTTCACTGTTGTGGACAGTATCCAGGGTTTTAGTCCTATCACTGCTTTACATTTCCATACTGAGCACAACAGCCTGGTTAGGGTCCAGTTGTGCACATCTGACCATGTTGCATTATGTTCAGATATTAACTACTTACAACAGCCTCGTTCAACATCAGTAGTGTATTCTACAACATAGGTGTACATTGGCAAACACTACCAATGTGCCCTACGCCATTTCTAATGCTAGTCAGAGAGTGTGTTTGTCCTTCAACACACATTGTAAGTGTAGTTTGCCATGACATATGTCATGGTTAGTATACTGTGCCTCTGTCTACCCATGACATAACAGTGATACCCAGGGTAAACCTACCATCTTCCATCCACTCATTAAGATTCCTCTTGAGGAGAATCAATGAGTGACTCTATGGATAACCTGTACTGGGAGTTTACTCATGCGTGGGGGTGGCTTCTGTGTTATGGATAATGCAGTAGAGCTTGTCCTATATATGTCAGTGCTGGGGTTCAGGTCCCTCATATGCATAGCTCACTGCCATTCAGATTGTACAAGGTGTAGCATGTTCATTGATTCCACCTTGGACATGGCTTTACACATCAGGCACAGCTTGTCTCTGGGTGGCCAGCATGGCAGTGTGTGAAGTTGCAGTCTGTTTAATCAGGCAACACATGACATCTGTTCAAGCTCTTTGATATTCCTGGTGAGGTACTGTTGTGGACTCTACAGTTGATGGAGGTGTCTGCTGAGGTACACCCCACAGGGGCTGTTGTGTCAATTGTAACGCTGATGAAGGATAACTGCAGACCCACAATGACCTCCCCTTATCTAGATCTCATAACCTGCATGATTAGGTTGGTATATGGATTGTTTCTGTTAACACTACAGCCACATGTTTGTCAAATGCAGCATATCTATCACCTTGTGTCCCCAGGTCTCTCATTACATGATAAGTATGTAATGGGTTAACACCTATGTAGTAATTGTTGGTCACTTACTGTATATCCACAGGGGTTGACTATACAGTTTCCTCCATTTAACTTGCTGACATAGCTATGGCACCAGTTGTCTGTTTCTATGTGGCCCTTTTGTGGGATGCTTGTGTCAGCTGGAGTGTCAGATATGTTGGGCAGTTTGTAGTCCTCTGCAAACATGTTCAGGCACAGTCCTTCCATGTTGGCCTGTACCTATGGGACATATATACCAAACGAGGAAGGTCCCAGGACCACGCTTTGTGGGATGCCTGTTATATCTGGTTTGTAGTCTGACATGGCTGCAGCATGTCTGACCATGTCAGTTCTGTCCTTGGTCTGGTTTGCAACCCCTCTAGTGACAAAGGGGTGTATATTTAAGCTGGTGAGTATATCTATATTGCACACGTAGGGTATTTTATGGAAGGCTTTGCAAGGTCCAGCTACGCTGTGTGGGCCACATTGCCCTCATCAGTGACCTTAATGACTGTTTCAAATGAGTCAAACATGTTTAGGGGCAGGCTCTGCACTTAAGAAAGCCACACTGGGTATGGTCCGGTGTCAGTAGATCCCCAATATCTTTCTGTCTGCGGTACATGCTGATCCTTTCCATAGCTGTGCAGACCAAGCTTCTCAGGATTCTGTGGTGGTTATTTTCAGTATTCATTCAGGCAACACCTTTGTTGAGAACAACCACTGTTGTTGTACACTGCTCTTTGGGTACATATCCTGTGGTAAGGCTGACATAATGTCAGGGAAGCAGCAGTCTGCTGTGAAAGATATTTTGCATTATGGGGGGGGGGTTGCACTGCCCCTGTCAGGTTGTATGTTGGTAATACGTCTGTGTATTTGGTATGTTATTTGTAATATTTGTGTGATCCAGAGCACATCTGTGAATTCACAAAATGCTTCCTACCATCAGTTGCAGCAGCCTTGGGATTATCCTTAGTGTCCTGTACAATTTGTATCATCATAGGTTCATAGGTTCATACTAGGCTATCCACCCTAGGGCATTTGTAAGCCTAGCCAGAGTATGCGTGGCTTTTGCCACCCCTTGCTATGTGAATAGTATGGCCATTAATGATTTACTTAGCTGTGCCTCTGTCTGGACATGACACAGTAAAGACCCACAGTGTACATCTACAATTATCCATCCATTTTGCAAGATTCCTGTTGAAGAGTGTCAGTGAGGGGCTCTGCCTAACATGTAGTGGGATTCTGTTCCAGGGTGTGGAGAGCCTCTGGGTTATGTATCTGTCCCTCCAGCACATCCTATTTCATTATGTGTTGAGGTTGACATCTCTCACTCACACAGCTCCGATGGCTTTTAGTTTTTTGGGGTGGAGCATGTACATCACTTCTGTGTTGGACATGGACTTGTACAACAGACATACAATGCCTCTGTGTAGGCAGTGTGACTGCATTCAGCTGTGGTGTCGCCAGGCAGCATATGACATATATTTGAGACCCTTTATACCTGTTGGTGAGGTACCTTTGAGGTTTTTCTAACTGCTGCAGGTGCCAGGTAATGTACATCCCAAATGAGGCATTGTACTAGATTATGGGTCTGATAAGAGAACAGTATAGGGGCACAATGACCTCTGTTGACATAGATGTGAATCCTTTCATGATACAGTGTCCAATATAGACAGTCTTCCTAGCCAAATTGGCAATGTGACTGTCACATAACAGGTTACTGTCCACTTGTGTCACTAGGTCCCTGATTACTCCTTCTATACATAATGGTTTACCACCTATGTTGTAATTTGTGTGTACCTTGTTTTGTATTTGGTGGTACATTCATACTGTCCACTGTCTTCAGGACAGCTGGGTGGTGTTCCTGTGTGTGAGAGTGTGGTCTGTAGCATGCTACAGACTGTACAACAGTCTTGCCTATGGTTATTTGCACATGGGTGGACTCCAATGACTTAAGCATTGTCAGTTAACTGGGATGTGTGTCTGTGCTGAATATGGATACTCACCCTCCTTTTATGTTTTGTTCCAGGTTTTGGGGCCATAACACATGATATGTGGTATTACCTGGTAGTGCTGGTGTGCTGTCAGGAGGCTTGCAGCAGGTTTCTATCACTGGACAGACATTGATGTTCTCCATACTGGGGAGGGCCTCAGGAGCATGCATATTGAGGTTTACACATCTGGCATTGATCAGCATTACCCTTCTGTTTCTTTCCAGTTATGTTTTCTAGAGTGGTGGGTTAGTCTTTTTGGCCTTGCCTACAGAAGGCTCTATGGAGGTTGCAAAAGCCTTAGGCAATATACAGACACCCACGGGTAACAGGTGCAAGCCGTCCCTGGAACAGCAGCATGGCTTGTCAAGCATGACATCCCAAGCAGACAGACATTGGATCCCCTTGGAATGACACCAGTAATTGTGCCACTTGTTAAAGCTGATCATTCTGTGTTTGTACTGTGGCATCATTCATGGTGAGGGTAGGATGCTGCAAATGGTCAGTGTCATACCAGCCTGAAATACGTAATTGGATAGGACAGCTCATCTATGTCTCTTTTCATGTAGCTCTGTTCATGGAATGCCTGTATAACATTTCCTGCGGTGTGTCCCATATTCTGAACTTGCACAGGGCCTTTCATGGATTCCACATCGGTTTGTAGGGGTGCAAGCTATGCTTTACACATGTGTTTCACTGTGGTATTCTGGCCAGGGACTGGGGTCGGGATGTGTAATTATAGTGTGATTACTGTATGGTCTGGTCTTACCAGTGAGGGATACACTTCTCATCTTGCCATCCAGTACACATATTGCTGATTATCACATCCAGTATGCTTACCCCTCTTGTGGAAATGTTACATTTTTCATGTCAATGTTGTTGTATGGATTCTGGGAACTTTTCTCAAACTGTGTTGGTGCTAGTATAATACAAAGAGTATAGGGACAAACTTGTCAAAAGCCGACTTCACACTTATTCAGACTGAGATGGTATCATTTAAGCCCACTGGGCCAGTGGAAACCACAACACACAATGCTGACTCCTTCACAAATGCTTTCTACAGACATCTCCAAGAAAGCATGGACCATGCAATCCCAAATAAAACCAAGACACTCTCCAACAAGGGAAAGTGGCCTGTGCCATGTACCTCAGCCATAAACGAACTGTATAACAAAAGAAGGAAACTAATGCAAGACAGAGCTAAATCTCCTAAAGGGGAGGCAGCTGTGATCAGCACTAGTAAAAAGCTACATTCTCTCTGAAAAACATCCAAGGCCAACTTTGAGAAAAAATTGCCAAAGACAATAAAGATAACCACAATGCCTTCTTCAGTTATGTCAGAAACCTGGGTGGGAACCCCCAGATATGCTCAGAGTTGGTACACAATGACAAGACTTTCACTGAACCCACAGACATTGCCAACATACTGGCAGACAGGTTCAGTGCAAATTTCTCCCCCCCCCCCAAAAGGAGAAATATCTATCCCACCAGAGTCTAGCCTCCCAAACATCTCAGATGCCCAGGTGAGAGCTGCTCTCTCTAAAGCAAAAAACACAGCATCAATGGGACTGGACGGTGTCCCCGGCTGTGTGCTACACGAACTCAATGAGGAACTAAACCCACACATAAGGCTGCTGTTTAATCTTAGCCTTACTACAGGATACGTACCCAAAGAATGGCGTACGGCAACTGTGGTCCTACTCCACAAAGGCGGTGCTTCTACAGACCCCGGAAATTACCACCCCATAAGCTTAACGAGCCTTGTCTACAAAGCTATGGAGAGGATCATAATGGAACTCATAAATAAAGACATTGGGGACCTACAGACACTGGATCCTACCCAATTTGGCTTTCTCAAGGGCAGATCCTGCCTCTTGAACTTGGTCGACTTTTTCTAAACAGTCACTAAGGCCATTGATGAGGGTAGGGCAGTTCACACAGCCTACCTTGACCTAGCATAAGCGTTCAACACAATACCACACTTGGGCATCATAGAAAAGCTCACCAGCTTAGATGTAAACACATATGTCACAAGATGGGTTTCAAACTGGCTCAAGGACAGAACCCACAGGGTTAGAGTTGCTGGTGCCATGTCAGACTCTAAGCCGGTCATGAGCTGTGTCCCACAGGGCTCAGTCCTGGGCCCCTTCTTGTTCGGCATTTATTTTTCTGAGATGCAGGCAAACATAGGGGGATTGTGGCTGACAAAATTTGCAGATGACTGCAAACTGGGCACCATAATTGACACTCCATCAGACACAGACATCCTCCAGAGAGGTCTCATAGAAATGGATAACTGGTGCCAGAGCCATGGCCTTAAGCTAAATGCCAAAAAATGTATAGTCATACCCTTTGGGAAAAACAAGGTAACCCCTAATTACCACATAGGTGGTAATCCATTAAACACGGAAGAAGTTATCAGGGATCTGGGGACCCAAGTTGACAGTAACCTCTCTTTTGACACTCACATTGCCAAAGTGGTTAGGAAGACCTTCTACATTGCCCACCTGATCATGAAGGGATTCACATCCAGATCAGGAGAGGTCATTGTACCCCTGTACTCTTCACTTATCAGAGCAATGATTGAGTGCAACGCCCCATTCAGAATGTACCTTACCCGACACCTGCTGCAGTTGGAAAGACCCCAAAAGTTCCTCACCAAAAGGATAAAGGGGCTCAAACATATGTCATACGCTGCCCGACTGAAGAAACTCCAGCTCTATTCAATCGCATACCTTCTGCTCAGAGGTGATCTGTGCCTGGCATACAAGGCCATGTCCAACACGGAATTAATGGACATGTTCCACCTCAAAAAATCAAAATCCACCAGAGCCACGAGAGCAAGAGACTTAAACCTCAACACGGATATAAATAGGATGTGCTGGAGGGACAGATTCATCACCCAGAGACTCCCTACACTATGGAACAGAATCCCAGTCCATGTGAGGCAGAGCCCCTCACTGACTCTGTTCAAGAGAAATCTTGACGAGTGGATGGGAGATCGTAGGTTTACTCCAGGAAGCATCTCTGTGTCACTGCTGGACAGAGGCACAGCAAACTAATGGGTATAGTATTCTCATCCTAAGGGGTGGTGAAAGCCACACACACTCTGGCTAGGCTTATAAATGCCCTAGGGCAGAAAGCCTAGTATGAACCTAAGAACCTATGAACCTATGACACTGAATGCCAAGTGATGTGTAGTCATCCCCTTTGGGGGGAACAAAGTACCCATAAACTAACACATAGACAGCAACCCAAGTAGACAGTGACCTCTCGTTTGACACCCATGTTGCCAAAGTGGTTAGAAAGACTTTCTATCTTGCCCACCTTATCATGAAGGGTTTTCCATCCAGATCAAAGGAGGTCATTGTACCCCTATACTCCCTTATCAGGCCCATGATTGAATACAAAGCCCCATTTGGTATGTACCTCACCCAGCACTTGCAACAGCTGGAGAGACCCCAAAAGTACATCACCAAGAGGATCAAGGGTCTACAACATATGTCATATGCTTCCAGACTAAAGATACTCCAGCTCTATTCAGTAGCATCCCGCCTACTTACAGGTGATCTATGCCTGACATACAAGGCCATGTCCAATCAGGATTTGATGGACATGCTCCACCGCAAACAATCCAAATCCACCAGAACCATGAGAGCTAAAGATTTGAACCTCAGCACAAACATGAATAGGACATGCTGGAGGGACAGATTCCTAACTCAGAGGCTTCCCACACTCTGGAACAGAATCCCAGTTCATGTTAAACAGAGCCCCTCACTGGCTGTCTTCAAGATAAATCTGGAGAAGTGGATGTGAGATCGTAGCTTTACCCCAGGGGTCCTCCCTGTGTCACTACTAGACAGAGGCACAGTCAATTAATTCTATTAAGTAGAGGGCTCATCAATGTGTCACTACTAAGTCATAGGCACAGTATTCAGAATCTATTCTTTACACTTATTATCACTATAAGGGGTGGCAATAGCCACATCACTATGGCTAGGCTTATAAATGCACTAGGGCAGATAGCCTAGTACTAAACTATGGAACTATTAAACTATGGTGCATGTCTAGGTATTTTCAGTCAAGCAATATAATGTTGTTTTGGGGGCTTGATATCTTCATGTATTCCACCATAGGCCTGGTGCAGTTCCTGCTATTAGGACAGTGGTCTGCAGCAGGCTATATACTGGTAGGCAGTTTTAGCCATTGGTATTTGACCATGGCTAATCCATGCTTCTTGTTGTGGTACCAACATGGGGGTGTGGTTATCCATGACATTTATTGCTAGTCACCCTCGTTTTGTAGCTTGTTCCATGTTTCGCAGCTGTACAGCACTGTATGAGGTGTGACCTGGTAGTGTTAGGGTGCTGATGTGAGCTTTGACCCAGTTTTCTATTACAGCAGTGATATGTACATTCTCCATACTGTGTGCATTTACACTGCACGCATCTTGCTGTTTAGACTTCTGGCACTGGGTAGCATTACATCTAGGTTCCTATCACTTGTGGTACCTATGAAGGTGGGTTTGTGTTTTGAGAGTTACATATTCAGGGCGTGCTGTGGGTACTGATGGCCTTTGCCAGTATCCATGGGGCATGGACTGCTAGGTACACACCACCCCTAGCAGGTGGTGCATCATGTCATGCTCCACATGTCTTCCCAGCCTGAAAGAGATTGGCTCCCCTTTGACTAGCTGCATTACTTCAGCCACTTATTGCACTTGATCATCCCATCATCATTTTGTGGTTCATGATTGGTGAGGGTGGATGTTAGTCAGGGTCCTCAGGTGTGCATATGGTACATGGTGTTACATGACTTAACACACAGCATTCTTGCCTCAGGTGGTGCTGCAGGGCTGCCTCTGTCAGATGCACATATTGAGCAGGTCATGTCAATGTAGGCATCCCTGTTATTATTTGAGTGAGTCGGAGGGGGTATCAGTCCCAGTGTCCCTACTGAGCCAGTGTATGTGCTATGCGTTGCCTCTTTGCCAATGCCAGGACATACTGGGCATGCCTCCTTCTGCCTACTGGGGCAAGGTCAGGTTGTTCCTCCTCCGAGTCACCCTCTGCCTGTGCTGGCCTTGGCAATGGTGGGGGGATGTTTGGCCCAGCCCTATGCTGGTCCTGCTGCAGCTGTTTCCGCAGGATCATATTATGTAGCATAGCACATATCATGATCATTTGGGTACATGTAGTTGGTGTGTACTGCAAGACTCCACCAGATGTGTCCAGACACCGGAACCGTGACTTGAGCAGCCCAAACACACGCTCTATGACATTACGTGTTTGTGCGTGTGCCTCATTATGGCGTTCCTGTTCAGGTGTGTGTGCGTTTCTGATGGGTGTCATCAGCCACGGCTCCAGTGCATAACCTGCATCCCCCACTAGGTGTCCATGTGGGAAGTCCCCACTGGCAAATGATTGGTACAGCTGCGTCAGATGCCAGATGTGGGAATCATGGTAGCTCCCAGGGCAGCCAGCACACACATTCATTATTATGCCCTGGGCATCACACACGACCTGGCAGTTGATGGAGGGGAATCCCTTGCGGTTAATGTAGGCTCTACCCCACTCACCAGCTGGTGCTTTGATGCGTATGTGCGTGCAATCAATTGCACCCAGTACCTCAGGGTATCCCGCTATTTGCTGGAAGAGACGCATATTGCTGGCCACAACATCACGGGCATTGGGGAAATATACAAGATCACTGACATGTGCTGACATGGCATCCAGGAACTGGTGCAGTACCCTGGAGGCTGATGCCTGTGATATCCCCATCATATCACCAGTTGGTCTCTGGAAGGTACCTGTTGCTAGTATTCTTAAGCCAACACATACCTTGGTTTCCACTGGGATGGGTTCCCCTATGTTGGTTCTGTGTGTGAGGCGTGGCCTGCACAGCTCAACAATTTGCTGCAGAAGGTCTCTGTCCACTCTGTAGCACTCTACTATCTCCAGCTCATGTAACCCATGGTAGGTGACCCTGCGCCTGTATACTCTTCTCCTTCTCCTCAGTCTGAGTTGTCTGTCAGCATCTGCATTGTTACCACCCTCAGCAATTTGCCTATGTCTGATTATAACAGCTATGGCAGCCCCTAGCATTTCTGCTCCGAGTTCAGCTTTTTCAGTTTTCAATTGTGATAGCTTACTCCTGTCTTGCAGTATCTCTTGAGAGAAACACCCTGCAGTGCTGTTTGAAGTGTTTTAAGTGCTAGGTTGGGCTTCTATTCTGCCTGTGTAATTGCCTGCTTCCACTTGTTATCACCAATTAACTCCAGCAGTATTCCCTGACAGTTTCCTAGTAATCTGGTTGTTTCCTTTTTCCTCTCGGTTTCCTCAGGGGGAGCAATGTGCACACCAGCATAAGCACGCTCACAGTGGCTTACACCCGCGCACACATACTTACATGGTTTGGACTTGGCTGATTCATGGTAAAATGCGCGCACACAGCCTTATACATTAGGCAACAGGCTTCCTGATGTTACATTGCCTTACACACGTGCACGCCCGCGCAAACCGTTTTAAACGGTTTGCTACACACTCCCACATGGTTAACCTGCCTTACACGCGCACACACGCGCGCATGCACGTATATCAAGAAAGTTTGAGTGTAGGGATAGTGTGCACCCTCTATTTCTTGACTTTCCTAGTGTTCTGTTGGGACACACCTCTCTCCCTGATGTCTGTCTGTCATCTGTCATGTTACACTGCTCTCCAATGTGATACATTTATTTCTATCATTCCCCCCCGTGATGTCACCTACCTCTTACTCAATTCCTCCCCCTTCTGTAACTCTTACACTACTCAAAAAGTGCTCATTAGCTATGTGGCAGTGTGATTCAGTATTGTAACCCTCATTTACATAGGATTGCCTAATAATGTTTAGTTACATCTCTTACACTGAGCTTCCCCCCCTTGGCAACCACTACACGGTGGCCATATTGTTTTTGGTCTGCTAGTCCCTGCATTGTCATTCCATGTACTACATAAAACCCACAATTGTGGGCTTATAAGCCGGTTTCATTTTAGGCAGCGCACTTCGCTGCACGGTAAAAGCGCTGCAGTTAAACATCAAAATCGAAAAAAATGTTATTTTAAATAATTTTGCATCACTTTTTATTGCCAATGGCCACATATTTGGCCATTGGCATGCTAGATGACACATATGCAACCTTTATTTGGAGCTGACATAGCTCTGTTGTAAATTTTGCAGAAATGTACTCAGTTGTCACTTGAGTACATTTCTGCAGCTAACACGTCTGTTACATGGACTGGTTTCTGCTTCCTGGATCGCTCAAATACCTAATTTGCATATCTTTGAGCTGCAAATGAGGTATTGAGCATTTCCATGCCCAGTCCGTGTAAGAGACGTTTTAGCTAGTCTCTTACATGGAGGTTTGGGCTGTTCCTGGATCGGGAGACTTACATGGAGGCTTACACTACTCTTAAACTCCGTGTAAGCCTTCGTGAATCCTGCCCAAGGTATTTACAACATTAATATTAATGGGCAGGCAAGAGGAGCTTAACTTCATTCTGGGTGTCCAGCTCTGATTATGCTGATTTAGCATGGGTAAGTAATCGTGTATTAGCTATGTAATTGCCAAACTGTTGTGTTCTTACTGTGTGTCTAGCTGTAAATGTGGTATTGTTAGTTTCTGTCATAGCAGTATTTGTTATGTCTGCCGATTTTTCTTTGCTTTCCTTTATTTTATATTCATTGTTTGGGCATCATTAATGCAAATGACATAGGTGATATTGCTGCCCAGCTGGTAAGAAAGTGAGTTCTTGCAGTGGACTATTCCTGTATTCAGAAGTTGCGAGTTGACAATCCTAATAACTTTTGTTGCAGATGTTTCTTATGAGATTTTTCACTGTTTGCATTCACATTTCTCTTCAGCTGTATTTTGTATTCACTGTGCATTATATGTTTGAATTATTTTTCATGCACAACCCCCCCTTATGTTCTGACTCTGATATTGCAAACTATGATCAGCTGTATCAATATCTGGTACCCTGTCTCCGGAAAATAGATTTTAATATAATAGAATATAGATATCAGTAAGTCAAACGGGACTAGGGCTACCTATTCCAGGGATCCTAAATATGGCCTGTGACTTAAATAGGATATACTGGAGGGACAGATTTATCTCCCAGCAACTGCCGCATCTTTGGGATGGGCTACTAATTCATGTGAAACAGAGCAATCTACACTTTGGGGGGTTAAACAC